>NC_092868.1:55095627-55395627 GCF_032062135.1 Pyxicephalus adspersus
TTTCGGGGAAACACGGTAGTTTCTAGTTTTACATTCCTATTTTTGGAAATCCCAGCTCGGGTTTCTCCAGAAGTTGCTAGAAGTTCCTTGAGCAAAGAACATTCTTTTTGGCTATCTGTAAGGGTGACAATCTTCCCAATGACCAGCAATGTAGGAGGAATTTTTTCCACTGACCACCACACTAATATACTGTGAGTCGTGGATAAAGTAATTATAGAAGGCGTTCCCTGAAGACCTGAAAGTTATTTCAAGTTATTCCATGTTAAAAAAAAAAAAAAGAAAAGGTTGAGAAAGGCTGCTTTAGACGAAAACGAGAAATGGCAGAACAGGTAGCATCATGTGCAGGTACAGAGAGTTGTTCATGTGGCCCTTGCGTTCTCTAATCATCATGTTGGTTACACACTACAGTCCAAAGTATATCAGACTTTACTGTTCCATCATAGATTGGTATATGTCCAGACATAAGAGAACACTTGATATGTTTCCATGTAATCAGCTTCCGGTAAGGCTAGGTTTGTCTTTATAAAGCTATGACCGTGGTTACCTTTGTGCCTAATTTTTTGTAAAAGTTTGCTTATAGCAATTGTGTAATCCTTTGTATATGTTCTTGTTTGGCAGTGATGCCCTCAGGTGGGCCAAATTGCTCAGCGGTAGCCACCAAACTGAATGAATTTATCATGCTAACCTGTGAATGGACAGGTGGAATGCCACGTATTACTCTGGAGTGGAATTATGGACACGTCGGAGATATTAAAGAGTCTTCTAACATTTATGTTTTCAAACCCGATCGAACATACAATGGAAAGTTATTCATCTGTACCGCCCTTCACCCCATGATAACAGAACAAACAGAGTGCCATATCCAGCTTGGTAAGACTAGTAATATATTAATTCAATACAGTGTCTGAAGGATGAGATGCCCTATAACATGTAGCAACAATGTTACAAGCGTTATGTTTGCATAAAATTAGTACATGGGGGTTAGTAGTTGATTAGAGCCATAAGTCATATGTTAGCTTTTAGTGCCTAACTCTCTATCACTTTTTTGCTTGATCCTTCTCTCTATTGCTCCTTTTCACTGCCACTCCTCTGCTCGCACCTTCTTGATAAGACTCCTCCTCTGCTTGCTCCTTCTCGAAAACGCTCCTCTGGCCGCTCCTTCTCGATGATGCTCCTTTGCTCTGTCGTTCCTTCTTTCTGGCACTCGTTCTTTCTGACACTCCTTTGCTCTGTCGCTCCTTCTCTCTGACGCTCCTTTCCTCCTGTCGCTCTTTCTCCACGACGCTCCTTCCCTCTGACGCTTCTTTGCTCTGTTGCTCCTTCTCTCTGACACTCCCTTGCTCTGTTGCTTCTTCTTTCTAAAGCTCCCTTGCTCTGTCGCTCCTTCTCTCTGACGCTCCTTTGCTCCGTCGCTCCTTCTTTTTGACGCTCCTTTACTCTGTTGCTCCTTCTCTCTGACACTCCTTTGCTCTGTCGCTCCTTATTTCTGATGCTCCTTCTCTCTGTCACTTCTTGGCTCTGCTCGCGCCTTCTCGATGACGCTCCTTCTCTCCGTTGCTCCTCTGCTCCTCTCTCCTTCTTGATGGCACTCTTCTGCTCGCTCCTTCTTGATGGCACTCTTCTGCTCGCTCCTTTTTGATGACACTCTTATGCTTGCTCCTTCTTGATGACACTCTTACGCTTGCTCCTTCTTGATGACACTCTTCTGCTCGCTCCTTCTTGATGACACTCTTCTGCTCGCTCCTTCTTGATGACACTCTTCTGCTCGCTCCTTCTTGATGACACTCTTCTGCTCGCTCCTTTTCTCTGCTCGCTCCTTTTCTCTGCTCGCTCCTTTTCTCTGCTCGCTCCTTCTCTCTGCTCTCTCCTTCTTTATGTCACTCCTCTTCTTCACCCTCAATCTTTCCTGCTCTATTCTCTGTATAGCTTCCTTGCCTTTTACAGTATGCAGTCCCTGTAAACAATGTGACCTTTTCTTTTTCCCAGAGGCTCCAGTCCTTGATTCCCCATCAATGATAAACTCCGTACTAGAAGGAAATAGTGCTCAGATGGCTTGCAATTTAAAACTGGCCACTCCAAGCTCAGAGATTACCTGGTATGACAATAATAACTATGAGATAATCACTGATTCCCAGAAGTATGGTATAAACAAGGAAGACAGCATGTCCAACCTGACAGTACGAGAAACTGAGTGGGGCACAGACAGCGGACTGTACCGGTGCATGGCCTCTAATGCTGTGGGCAACACTTCTCTTTTAATACGGCTGAATGTCAACAGTAAGTGTGTTTTTAATATTTTTCTAGGTTCCCCCAGCACAGGGTGAGATTTAGTAGGTAAAACTACAGTGACTAAGGAGTTTATTTTATATATAAAGTGAACACAAATCCTATTTTTAACTTTTTAATAATAAATAAAATGTATGTACAAGTCTTTAAGAATGACATTTTTACATTGTCAAAACTTGGCTACATGACTAAACTGATGACATACATTTGTCTTCTCCACAGAATATCCTACCCCACCTAATGTGACGATCAGTAAACTCATTTATAGCCGCCAGAGGACTGAGGTTGACGTGGAGTGGATGACGCAGGGTACGGGAAATTTGACGGGTTTTATGGTCCAGCGACAAGCCAGCATCCGATCAACGGCTCCAAAGAGATCCATACAGACCGCCCCTTGGGATACTGTAGCCAGTGACATTGAGCCTGAGATCCGTGGCCACAAACTTGGTGGTTTGGACCCTTCCATTGTCTATGCTTTCAGAATTCTGGCCGTTAACCATAAAACCACAGGGTTTCCCTCCGAGGTTAAAACACCAGGTACTGTACATGAATAATTGGACAGGTATTTGTGGATAAATGGTAAATACAAAGGTTGGCATATCTGAATCTCTCCAAATGTTTATCACATCAGGCCCAGTATTGAAAATGTGTATAGTTATTTATCATGTGTATCTGTTATGCTGTTTTCTTCTTGTACTGCTTTTGTATAGTATTCTATATAAAGATTTGAAGACCCTAGACAAGTCACTGTACTACTGTTGGTTCCAGCTAGTGTAATCCTGAACGCCTAATATCTTTTTGGGAGACATTCAATGAGCTGCATGTTGACATTTTTATGAGTTTTTTCATTTTGGTAAATATTGATAAAAAGTTGTTTTGATGATCAGTCAAACAAATCTAATCGGGAGCACTCATCTTGTGGAGGATCCCTATCCCTATCCTGGTCTTGTGGTACACCTCCTCTCCACTCCTAACAATCGTAAGGGCCGATTATCTTACACATGTGTGCCGTCATTTGGGAATGGCAACCGAAAAGCGTTCAGACCAAATTCAGACTTGGCAGTGTATCCGATTGCGTGTAATAGACCTTTCACAGTACCATCTGAAATTTTCAGGGCGGCCATGGATTGGTTTTATGGGTAATAAAAGTGCTATCCAAAGACGTTCATACCGCTATCTAGGTATTTGCCGATTTAGGTTTGCACATCTCTTATTTTCTGTGTAGCTGAACTTTTTTTGTGATTAAATAAAAGGACTTCAATGCTTTCCAGTGAACCTTAAAATGTAGATCTGAGCTGGCAATTGTTTTTCTCTGATTTGTGCAGTCTCGGCAGGCGTATCATGACCATATTAATTACAGTATGGTACAAAACATGGGATACGGTTACATACAGTTTTATCTTACCAGGAAGGCATCTTTTCTACCTTCCATGCCATTTAATCTCTTCTTGATGACATTTTATTCCCTTAGCAGAAACGTAATTCCCAGTACATGGAATTTCGGGAGCTTCTTTCATTCCTTTCTCATGTGACCTCCATGATAGGAGAAAGTTGAAGTTTTAACTAGTTGTCATTTTTTATTTAATGATATCAGTTCTCCTTTGTATCTATACCGTTCTGTGTTAGGCTTGGACTTCCCAACTTGCTGCGGTGGCTTTTTGCAGGTTTGAGAATTGTTGAAGCCATTACTACAGTTTCAGGGGACATTTGGGCCTTGCTGCATTGTGCCGTGATAACATATGCACCGCCACTCGCTTTGATGTCTTCTGGACTACCATCCCTTAGTTATTCTGAGTAAATCCCAACCAAACAAGAACCTGCAGTGTTTACTTATCACAGTGCTGCATTACCCACATTTCAGATGTCTGGGTATATGCAACTGAATACTGCTGAATGACCGTTCCTATGCATGCCATGCTACCACATCAAGGGCTCATAGTGACCAAAACTGATTTTTTTTTTTATTTTTTTACTTATGTTGTTTTTTTCTATGTATTAGTATTATATATATATATATATATATATATATATATATATATATATATATATATACTATTCTCCATATCCGGTACGGAAAATCAGACCTATTTTTAAGGCAGTGCGGCTTCCATCTTCTATAGAATCTCTGGTTTATATAATTCTTGTGGCTGAACTATTTGTATGACAGGCCAATGAAATAAGAAAACATAAATAAGGATTAATGATATACATAGCATACTGTACCAAAGGTAGTAATTACATTTTCATTGAATGAAAGTGGCTTGTACAGTTACAAGCAATATCTGTAGGAAGCAGTAAGAGTAAGAAAATGGACCAAATTTGGCCTTCCCTAAATATTAGGATCACAAAATATTATTGAGCAGTTCTTAACCTCCTCCAGAGGTTGCTAAGGGGGTCCTGGAGCAATTTGTCCCCCTCAGGTCAGTTTAGATGGCACCAATGATCTTTTTGGCTATCTGTAAGGGTGAATTCCTCCCATGGGTCAGCAATGTAAGAGGAATTCTTCCACTGACCTGTTAGCTGTGGATATATTAATTATAGCAAGGGTTCTCTAAAAATGTTAAGGGTTCCCTCATGTTTAAAAGGGCCAGAAAGACTGTTGTGGAGCCTTATAAGTTTTTACTTTGAATGTTTTACTACTATTTTAATTTTTTGTTTTTGGTGTCTGCTTTTTGTTTTTGTTTTTGTTTTTACCACTCACTCTTATCATTCCATATCACAGTTTCCCCAGGACTAAACACTAGCCTTGGCTGCTATGCTGGGGTTGTTTTCTCTTTTCTGAAGTTTGGTTTTTCATATATAGATTGCAATGAGAGCAGTGGAAACCCAATGTCTTGTGTAGCAGAAACACATGCTGAACTCTTGGATTTCCCAGGAAGATATTGGAAACATCTGTAACCTATATGATATTTTTATTATGATATAAGTGTGCGGTGTGTGCATCAACGCTACTGTGCGCATCACATTTGGGAGCCCGTTCATTTGAACACAGCATAATATGCATACGTTTTGTGCATGCCAAATCTTTCAAAGAGCATCACACAGCAATGCATGGCTTTAAGTTGCATACATTGCTCTATAGCGCCTGTGGATGGTGAATTTGGGATGGCATTACCAAAAAATTGCAACATAAGCTAGCGGTACAAAGTCACATTTTACCAGTTCTGTAATACTGAAAATATTTCATTACTCATCCAGCTTCATTAGTTTCTTTTTCAGTGTGTCTTGCTTCAAGGTAACATAAATGTAAAGCTGCTATTACTGACAATGCCATTGAATGGTCCGCAATCTATTCTGCATTCTCTGTGTAGAAATTAATTCTGGAGCTGCCATATTTGTGTAGCTTTAGGCTGCATGGAGGTTTCTTCTAATTAATTTTCTGCACAATCTCTGCAGTCTTCTCACTCCTCAGGCATTAATTAATCATTACATTGGGGAGGTCTCTGCAGAACTTGCTGATAATTTCTCCATGACATTATTATTAATATTATTGTTATTAATAATAAACAAGATTTATATAGCGCCAACATATTAAGCAGCGCTGTACATTAAATAGGGGAAGAGAGGACCCTGCCCCGAAGAGCTTACAATCTAGCAGGTGGTGGAAGTATCAGATATGGAATGGTGGGAAGTAGTGAGGGTTTAGGAGACAGAAGACGGGTAGGTAAGGTGGAAGCGTTGGGTTTTGAGCGCTCTTTTAAATGAGCAGAAAGTAGGAGCAAGCCGAATAGGACGAGGAGACCATTCCAGAGAGTCGGGGCAGCTCTAGAAAAATCTTGGAGCCGTGTGATGAGGTTATGAGTGAGGAAGTCATTAGTAAGTCATTGGAGGAGCGAAGAGACATGCAAGCTTCTACAGAAACTGCATTTTCTATGAGCAGTACAATAGTCTGCACTTGCTATAAATTGCTGGATTGAGTTGATCATCACCAATTGCTCAGCCTCTGCCTAATCAATTCTTGGTGTGCAATGCTTATTAGTCTTTGCCACGTCCACCACTTTATTAATATTAATAAACAGAATTTATTTAGTGGCAACATAATATGTAGCGCTGTATATTAAATAGAGGTTGCAAATGACAGACAGATACAGACATTACATCATTACATTCTGCTGCAGTCCTAGCATGTGCATTGGAACAGTGACAACCCTGCAGTGCTTTCAATATCCTGAGCACAGTGACATCAACTTTTAAAGTTTTTACTTGCAGGCAGGATCACTACTATAGGTACTTTTTGTTTTTTAACCCCCCTGGCGGTAATCCCAAGTGTGGCTCAGGGTGAAATTTCATTACAAAAAGTGGTAACCCGGAACCACACAGGGTTAAATTGAGGGCTTACCTCCTCACGAGGTGTCCTCCAGCGATGCTGGCTCAGCATCTCTGTCTACTTAGTGATGCCCGGCCTCCATCTGCATCCTCTGGCCTCCCATCTCAGGAGGATATGGATATAGTGGGCATGCGATGTGTGTGCGGGCCGCGTACATGCGTTGGGGGGTAGGACCAGCGAGAAATGTAAAATTAGAAGTAATTCAAAAAAGTCAAATGTGCAAATTTGACATTTAAAAATACTAAATTAATCCTACCGCCAGGGAGGTTAATAACAAAAGGGATGTACAGACTGAGCAATGTTAGCCATGTTCACAATGTCCCTAACATTATTGTCTGTATTTGGCCATTACTATGTTATTACTTTAACTTGTATTGATCTCTCTCTCTTTCTGTAATATCATATTGTATGGTAGCCGCCCCCTTATAAGTGTGAAATTCAATAAATAAGCGAAACAAAGGGTTTGTAAGCTACAGATAGTAAGTGTATTTTCAAAATCCTGGTGTTACAAACATTCATCTACTTTGTCCACAACCCACTGCAATATCATAAGGTATGGACTGCTGAACTAATACAACTAATCCTTGGTTTACTGAAAAACATCTTGAAACCCGACACATTTCGCCCTATTCGCTTCTTCAGGGGTGTGTGTAAGGCGTAAATACTTTAGAGATATTAGTAGAACAATTCTACCCTCCGGCTGCTGTCCTGATGCTGCCTGCCAACAGTTGGATCATTCCAGTCAGTTGTGACCGACAAATAAAAGTTCCTCTCTCAACAATATCAAGCCTGAGTTTTAACATTCTCTTACTTGATATTCCTGTACACTCGAATATATATTTGTTACCTTGCCGTTGAGAACCCATCTACTACTATCTCCAAAGTAACTACGTCTTACACCCCTGAAGAAGCCAATAAGGCGAAACGCGTTGGGCTATTATAACTGCATTTGTGTACCAGCAGCTTGAGGAAGCCAAAACTGCAGACAGAGAAGTATTGCATGGGCTTTTTTTTTAGCTTTGCTTATAGGATGAGTGAAGGGTTAGAATGTGTTAGAAAAGCATTAAGGTCTACATAGATTGTGATATTATTAGAGTATTACTAGTTGGTGTTATTACTTTATCCCAGTGCAGTTTCTGAATTTATGTATGCAAACAAACAATAGAGGGGTGCACGGCCTAGTGCGAGAAATAACCAGGTGTAGCCTCACTTGGTGCCGGTTAACCCGGAGGTGGAAGGATCAGTGGTGTCATCCACGGCTGCTGCTAAGTTCAATGTCAAGGCTAAGCCAGTATTGTGCTCCAATGTTCTACATGAACATGGCAGGAATGCTAATACAAACATTGACACACATTATACAATCAATAATTTTTTATTAGGAACACATTAAAAAGAACAATAAATATAGATGACATACTTATCTCTAAGACATACATAGAAATCTAATTGTAGTGCAGTACTAATATTTGGTCACTAGATGGCGAACATACACCTATATAGAAAGGGTAATAGACAAAAAAATATTTTGCTGGTCATTGCACGATATTAAAGTTTGATTTTCTTTTGATTGGGTAGTACTTATATACAAGGAAGTTCAGTCTCCTCAGATTTTAGCAATTGTGTTGTATGGTAGGGAATCTGAGGATGCCAATTTTTATTGCCATCTGCCATTTGCAACCATTCTTTTTAATTGCCACTTTGCTTCACTGATTCCCCCAGCATATTGAATGTCAGGTTGGTTGCTTGTATTTTGCATAAGGGTCAGTGTCCGGCTGTTCTTTTCTTGTATTTGATGCTTGTTTCAAACACACCTCAGTGCAGCTCACCAGAATCCCATTGACTTTCATTGTGAAACAGTCATGGCATTTCAGAAGTTAGAAATGATCTGCTTTGCATCATTTCTTTTAATTATTATGTATTTTTGGGGTGCATTTAAACTGTAGATAAAGGAAGTTAAACCAACCTTTTTGGATGCAACACAGCATTTAAAGCGTACACTCATGGTCACTTAAATTCAGCTGCAACTTTCAGACTTAGAATTCATTTTAAAATACTCACACAACACAACCAGTGTTAAGATCACAACTTGGTCCAAAGTAACAAATACCTGCATCTATCCTGTTGGTGTGAATTATTCTAGAATTCAAAAACAAAAGTGATAAATTATTACATTTACAAACTAGACTGGAGTTCCTCTTTAAAGTGTACCTAAACTTTCACTATAAGCTCCGAACTACCTGTACTCATCACATATGAACCTTGTATTTGGTTTTCTTCCAGCGGATCCTCCAAACAACATTTACCCCGCTGCTATTGGGGCAGGTTTTGCAGGCATGATGGTGGCCGCTGTAGCAAGTCTCCTGGTGTTCCAGTACATTGCCAGAAACCGCCAGAACTACCCAAGTAAGTTTCTCCTTGGACACTTTCTGAATGGTCTGTGTGGGCCATACACAGCACCGGTGCAAGGTTGGATCTGCAATAATTACGAACGAATAACGACCGATCGTCCGATAATGGTTAACAAAAAAGTGAACAATGTTGATAAACGAGGAATGTCGCTGGAAACGAATGACTGTCCCGGCGAATCTGATTGGGGGATGATCGTTCCCTATCATTTGTGTGTATATTCGTGTGACACCTTCACCTTTACATGTCACTTTCTGCATCGTTCAAACGATTTATCTAGTGTGTGTACATTATTGGTGGATTATATTTGAACGATCGTATCATTACAGCACGTACAGAATCGTTTACTATACGATCGTTCAAAAATAATTGTGAATAATCGTTGATCGGTCGTTAATTGTTTGTTTTCCAACTATAATTATTGCACAGGTGTACGTACCCTAAGGCTTTGTATAAACCTTAAATGTAGTACAAAGAGGGTTCAGTATTTGGTTAAAGAACTAAACCTTCTAGAATAAAAAACTGACACCAAGCAGGTCCTTTGGTATAGAAGGGAAAGTTGATGTCCCATCTGCAATTAAATCACCTTACCTGCTGGATTGCAATCTTTTTATTGCACAGCTTCATTGTAGGCACTGCTATCTTCACCAGATATTCTTCCTGGTGTCCGGTCTTCGGGCATCTTGATTGGCCAGACCAGAATGGTAAAACCCCCAGGCATGTTCTAGGGCAGTGGTCTCAGGGCCACGGACCGGTGCTGGTCTGTGGCTGGTGAGTTAGGGGCCGTATGTGATAGACAGAAGCACCGGTAGCTCAAGCGACTCTCCTTACACTGCTCTAAAGCTAATGACACTGCTGAGAATGGCAGAGCAATGTATGTACAGCTTACACTTCTCTGCCATTCCCAGCAGCTCCGCCACCTGACAGCACACCGGCGCTCTTACACTACTCTGATATTCTCAGCTAATGTGCTGACTGGGGGGCCGAGCTGCTGGGAATAGCAGAGTAGTGTAAGCTGTACATATACCGGGCCATGGCAAAAGTTTTTCTTAGTTACTGGACCCCGCTGTCAGAAAGGTTGAAGACCACTACTCTAGGGAGTATATTTTTTCCTGGCAGCCCCGTGGGATGCTGGAAGGCCGTGCATATCCAACCTGCCTTCACTGAGCTACACATGCAACTCAATGCATTCCCAAAAGAAGGTTGACTTTTTTATGGTTTGAAACTATAGTTTCAAAATTGTGCTAGAAACTTCAATCCCCACAGTGATCACAGGATTTTTATTTTGTAGCAGAGAAAACTTCAGTAAAGATGCAGAAGTTGCTGCTGAAAGAAAGCAGATGAAGCATTGTAGTAGCTGCTTGCATCTCCTTGTGAGCATTGTGTAAATTGGAGCCTAAGTAGGGTAATTTACTAAAGGAGATTTAAGCAGTTCACTTAACAAGGTAAATAATCATGGTGTAATGGATATTTAATTTAGTTTAGGGAAAAGATAACCTCATGAAAGGAAATGAGGGAAGAAACAGATTGGAGTCAGCAGAGTTTCAGAAAGTTAGAAGAAAACTCTATTGCAAAGTTATTATTGATTTTTTGATAATTTAGGGGAACAGCCTTAATACTTTTAGTAAATCAAACCCAGCATTTCAGTAACTTACAGTAACCAGACAATCTTTTATTGTTAGTTGGACTTGTTTATTTATTTGTATCTCATGATTTTATTTCAATATTTTCATAGTCAGTAAATAAATAATCCGTGTTTCCCACGGCCCCTTTTAGCTGGGCCACGCATCACTTTTCAGTGATCACCCGGCTGTTTTTGGTGGTTACCGAACAGTTGGGTGACAATACAGGGGCTGCCATTCTCCTACAATTTCGTTTCACCCAACTTAAAAAAAATTCTGGGTTAAACAATATTTCACTTTAATGAGCACTGAAACATTTCTATTGTTCTCTTTTCTTTTCCAGGGCTCCACGACTGGTTCTTCAGAGGGTAAGTCTGTATGATTTGTGTGTATCAGATATTGTTGGCTTTTCCTTTAAATTTAAACTCCAAGCAAATTCTAAAAGTTCACAGATGGGAGCTGCTTTACCTGCCAGAGGATTTCTGTGCATGTGGTTTGCAGATTTATACACCCTAATAGACTGACTTTTCTCTGAGGTCACCTTTCCACCTCACAACCTGTGATTGGACAGTAAAGGAGCAGAAGCACTGCTCACACTAATGTTAGCACATAGGTATGCAGCACATTGGCCCTCCTCCTTTCTGAATGCTGCCGTACAATATTTTCAATTCTTGGAGTTGAGACAGCAGCCGTATTAGCCTTTTTTTTCTTTGTGTTGTACTTTTAAACCACTTTTCTCTCATTTTGATCAACATGTAGTGTTAAACACATTGCTGTGGAAATACTTTCTTGAAGTTGGACCAGTTGTATCCATATGGAGGTCTCTGTACTTCTGTCCCATAGGGACTTTACATCTACGCTGCATAATTCCTGGTTGGTTGGGCATCAGGACCTTTACAATGTTTGGTATTTTCTGTACATGATATAAAATGGGGGGGGGGGGGGGCTATTCCTATGGTGGGGAGGTGTGTCAGTTATACCCTTTTATCATATTTTAATAGAGCTTTATCTGAGTATTGTAAACTGTGATTGCATAGTGATGTTTTCTGTGCTGTGCACATCCTGCAGAGCTGCAGCAGATGCTCGGGAGAACATTAGACATCCAGAAGATGCTGAAACTGCAGCAGATACAGAGGATGGAACGACGGCTACCTCCGAGCCAACCCCGGCACCTGAAGTACCAGCAGCTCCAGCTCAAGGTAACTTCATAGATAGTCAGCTACAGTTGGCCATGGCTTGTGCAAATGGACTTTTGCCACACTTGCTTTCCTTTACGTGCTTGTCAGTGACTTTTTATGTTCATGCTGATGGAGCAAACCAACATAAATACTTATTTACCTGCTCAGAAGCATGTTGACGCAGATCTGTAATGTAGGGGCTTGCTTGACCAATCCAGATAGGCCGCTGGTACACAAAGGTTCGTAAGCCTGGAATCTTCTCTGGCAGATAAAAGGATTAAAGCGGTTTTGCTGCAGCCAGACACCTTTTTTGAGGCTGCACAGCTTTTATTGTCCTGGTTCTGTGCTGCAAGGGCACTGCATGGGCTCTATGGCATCAGAGTTGTACTAGTAAAGGCTCTAGGCAATCTGTGATCGATCACAGCTTTAAATCTGAATTGACCCAAGTGAAGCAAATGAATCCACTCATGTATAGCTGCAATTGAGTTTGAAGTATGTTTGTTTTTAAATAAAGAGACCTTCTAGGGTTCTGTGCCCATTGTTTATATACCAGTTGTTTTCTGTATTATAGCTGTAATCAGAATGTGGATGAGAGGTCTTCCCTCACTCAGAAGGAACAATGCTGCTTGTAGTTTATTACTTTTTCCACTTACCAGGAATTCATTCACATTGATAGTTTTCTTTGTCCCTAATGAGATTCTCAATTAATTTTACTTTAAATTTCATTTTAGAGCCGGCTGAAGCCACTGTTCCTGGCAGTCCGGATGTGGCACTTTCAGAGATCCCAGCGGCTGCGGATGTAATCCAGTAAATGTCACCATCACAGTGACAGCCACGTCATAGATAATGATTTGATGAAAGGTGTGTGGAGGTATTTATAAAGATATTCACTTCAATAAATGTATTTTACTATATTTTTTACTTCCTGTGTTCACCATTTATTTAATTAGCAGATTTATACTGGTGAATTATGAAAGTGATTTATTCTATACTGATTTGCATACCCGGGGCAGTGTGGTGCCAATACACCAAACCTCCAAGTATATTAGGACAACAGACATAACTATGTTAGCTTTATTTATGCGATGTAAACTTGTATTCTTAAACAAAACCAGAACTTGCTCACCACTTCTAAATTTTAACTTGCACTGACCCAGATTGGTACGGTATATCAGTATATGTTTACTCACCCCTCCTCAGAGACTTTTTTTTACTCTTAATAGTGTTGTCAGAATGTCTCATCCGTACAGAATATAACACAGGACAACAGGCTGTATATTAGACATCTGTCACTTTAATAACAATATTTTACAATATACCCAAAAGTTGATAAAACCCTCAAAAAATACTACATCAGTAACCATTATGTACAATTTAAAAAAATGAATATTACAGCTTTTATTTTTCTTAGGAAAATAAAGTATTTGTTCTATGAAAAGAAAACACTTTATACTTGGGAAACAGACGTAAAGTTTTCAACAGAACCCCAAGTAGATATTGTATGTGTAGATGAGTTAGGATGAGAAGAGAAGAGAAATCACAGTCATGTGGAAGGGTCAAGGACGTGCAATATATACAATAGCAAGGAGTTATCATCAACCTATAGAAGTCATATACCGAGACACAGGAAAACTCACACAACATTTTGTATTATATGTGTAAGAACTATCTGTGTTGTATTTTGTATTATCCAATTAGATAATTTATTTCTACACTCCGCTTTCAGCAGGACAGGCGGTTTATGTGATTGTAAAGTTATATAAGTGCTACAAAGATGCAGTCTATCCTTCCAGGTCCCAGCATGTCAGAATAAATACAAATGACAACAGAACAGTCACAAAGTAGATTTAGAATGGGGAGGGTTGGAACCTTCTTATGTCTAAATGACAGGACGAACGAAGGCCACTGCTGATGTTTGGGGAAATCTAAAATGGGTCAGTTGTCACCAGAACAGGATGAGAGGGGAACACTTCCTAATAGAGAGAAAAGGTACCGCTTCTAGGAAGTGAGGGGAAATCGTGCCAACACAGACATAGTAATACAACCCAACAAGGGATTTTATTCTTCCCCAATATATCCAAAAATGGGGGGAAAAAAAGCTATAAAATTGATTTTTTTTAGTTGACTGGATTGATTGACAATTATGGAAACCCTCACATTTCATCATGCCGGGTATTAAGAAAATAACAGCTGCAATTGGTTTGCTTCTACATTCACCTCATTGCTCACGTTCTGTTTTCATTACTTCGCTCCAACAAATCAATTTCCATTGAAATAATGTTTGACCTTTTTACCTGTACCTGTCTGTGTTAGATTTAGATTGGTTCCATAATGTGTTATTGCTTCTCAGTTTAATTTTTGAAACGTCTAAGCAAACTACAGAGCTGTGTCTCTAATGAACTCCAATACTGGTTTAGCCATTTTGGAAAGCGCTATATACACCAAAATGCTGAAAACAAAACATGAATAAGCCTGCCGGGCTAATAAAATACCTCACATAAATAAGAATATAATAAACCGAGACACCTAAAACAGCGTCAGTAAAGTAAATTACAAAACAGCAGCTGAAGCTGCAGCGAAAAAAAAATCCCCCAAACCAATCCGATGTCAGAGCCGGATAGAAAGCAAAACCCAATTGTTTTTTGCAGACAACCGCTGTTCCTACCACACATGGATTCTTGCTACTAATTGGTCAGTTAAGTGATAAATTGTATTATTTCTACACAATGGCAAAAAAGCCAATACGTCACAATATTGATAAATTGTATTATTTCTACACAATGGCAAAAAAGCCAATACGTCACAATATTAAAAAAAAAAAAAAAAAAAAAAAAAAAAAAAAAAAGAAAATGAGCAAATATGACTCTAGAAAAAAATAACCCCAACAGTTTTAGGTAAAACATGCTAAAATTGTGCTGTGAAAAGTATTTACAGCAAAAAGTTAATCTGCCAGACATGATTGGTAGATAACAGAAAAAGAGCTTTCTATAATAATGACAACTCAAACCTTCTGAAGGTTGTTGTAATGCTTGTAGAATGGAATATTTTCTGTTGATAATTATTTGCTGAAATATTGCAAAACCTAAAGGTTTATTAGGGACGGCGATACCACTGCAGAACCTCTCGCCAACAGCCTTAATTATTCCCTATGGGTGAGATGCTCGCTGTTCCATCTCCACCGCATATGGGAGGTTCACCAGCATGAGAAAAGTGGTAACCACACCGCAATCTCAATGTTAGCTTTAGAACTGCTGGAAATTAGGAATCCGAATCACAAATGATAAAAATGTATTTGGCTGATAGACAATATTTGCAAAGTCTGAAAAAAAAATTGCAAAAGCGCAATATTTACACAAGCCTGTACAGAAGTGGGATTAGAACAGTCAATTAGTGCATAAGTAATATTAAATATATATCTTCATATAATTTATTCATATAATACAGACAGAGGAAGGGCTAAAGTGCTTTTCTCTGCCATCTTCTAATGATCTCCCGTCTATCACATTTAGCTGCCAAGCCAGCCGGGGAGACAACAGAACCGGTAATAGTCTCTCCAGGGTTTAGAATGAGTGATATCTGTAAATGGTTGCTGCTCTTCTATTAAAAAGCTTGGTAGTTTGGGATTACGGTTCTTTAATGCTTCTTCTGCTTAAAGATTTACAATATCGCCCTAGAGGGGTGGGGGGTCTGCTATTAAAAAAATAACTTTTCGTTGTACGTATCAACTGAAAATATCCCATAGCTCCTTCTGGATTTTTTCATAATAAATAGGAAAGAACTATTTTTCAAATGTGTATTTTGTACAGAAATTATAAATAGAAAAAAATAACTAAGTGGAGATAGCAGTTTTGTGGCAGCAAAGCTCTAGAAATAAGAAGTGAAACCACTTAAAAGGATTATATACAATTTTTGCATACACACAAGGGTCACCTGTACAGCATGACAGCAATGGAATCCCTTTAAATTTCTGCTTTGTAAATGGCAGCTGCTTACACCTCCATATCGAACATCAACAACCAGCGTCCTCCTTTAAAAGTTCAGGATTTACAAGTCCCGGCATACCAGCCTTTAGATGTCTGGGCGAGCTGAGATTTACAGTCTCACAGGTTGCCAATGAGTTGGATTTTCTCCTCTACCATGGTGTGATGCAGCTTAAAGCGGGAGACGGTCACTTCCTGTTCAGGCCTCTTGTGTCAGCGGTTGGTGTTGGAGGTCATTGAGGGAGTTTTCTAATGTCCAGGTTTTGTTCTCATCACTGCTCTGGGAGTCATTAGAGGGGGTATCAGAAGATGGGGGCAAGATGGCATCATCTTCTTTTACGCAGATGTCAGAGTCCCCTAAAAAAAGAGCAGAAAAGTGATCCTTAGGGTTAATAATATTATATTGAAACAAAATAAAATCCATCAGAGCAGTCATTCACAGAGCTAAATTTTCCTCTGTCACCCCATTGTGCATAGTTCTTATATTTGGACTGGGTACTGATGACATTAATCTTTAACCTCCCTATCGGTAACCCTGAGTGTGATTTGGGGTAGAAAAAAGTTGCTGAAAGCGGTAACCCAGAGTCACACTCGGGGTAGGCAAACCTATGGGGAAGGTTAGTAAATACAGCGCTTACCTGACCTGCCTACGTCCCGCGTTGTCCATCGCGGCCATTCTTGTCGTCTTTCTTCTTTCTCCAGCGTCTTCTGCACACGATAAGTCACCGGGGGAGCTCCCCGTGACGTTGGTGCGTGTGTATGTACATTGCCGGTGGGGCGGGAAATTCAAAATTATTTGTATTGCATTCAAAACAAAATAACTGTATTGAATGCAGTACATTGGATTTATATGTGTAAAAGCAGTACATTGTTTTCAAGAACATTTATTTTACAGTATTTATATTAGTATAATATTTAATTGTTTAAATTTAAAAAATATTTTTTTTAATGTATTATTTTTACATGATTTGTGCTTCAAACTTTATTATACTCATACTATTTTCTTATACTGTAAAATATATTTTCATGAAAAACAATGTACCGCTTTTAGACATATAAAACTGGAAAGAAATGAACAGCTAGGGAGGTTAAAGTGCATTCCCAATGAAATGTTTATTTCTAGTTTAAAAAGTTAAGAGCTTTAGAAAGAGGCCTCCTTTAAAACTTGTCACTCGAGCAGATTTCTTTTCACCTCTATTTCAGGTGATATTTCTGTCCCAACTATTGTCACCAAGATAGAAACCAGGAAGAGACAGCAATAAAAACTTAGCAGGTGCTAACCCTTCTCCACTTTTATTCCCCAAGCTTAATTTATTATGTTGTGGGCACAGGTACGTGGAGTCTATTCTTTCTCTTAACATTGGCAAGCAGAAGGGTGGTAGTATAATAGGGACAATAAAACTTCTCTCTGTGCGAATATTTTAGGTATATACACCTAAAAAAAAAGTGTTTTTATCAACATCACTGGGTGCAAGGAATGGCTAATCCAAAGCTGCAATATGCCCTTTACATGCAGTGCATAGCAGCCTCCTCCTGCTGATAGTATGCCAGTAGACTTTTTGGATCCTGAAGATCCCACTGCTAGATAGCCAAAAAGAAGTGTCCACATCACACAGGTAATGATGTAGACATCTGAAGAAGGGACCCGTCTCATGTTAAAAAGGAGCATTTTTTTTAATGCCAGTATTCCTGGATAGAGTTAGGGAGGAAAAGCCCATAGATTACCTTTAAATGGAAGAGCAACAGCGTGAACTATTCTCATTATGCAAATCATTGCAAGGATAGATGACAAAATGATTAGGGCAATAGGTAACACTTCTGATTCTCTAGGTATAGAGACAGAATGAATAAGCAATGCAGCACACTTCGTGTGGGTTCCTTTAATGGCATAGACATTTGGGTTGGGATGCATCAGTTGATAAAAAGTAACCAACAGGCCCACATTTGGTATAATTTGCCGTAGGTGCCTAGTTTGTCTATTAGAAGAGGAGTGGGTGATGTGCTTCTGTCCTGCTTTTACTTCCTCAGACATTTTTGGTCACCTAACCACAGTGGTATTAGAATTAATGTAGTTCAAAGACAGGGTTTTCTTTGGCAACAGCAGTTTTTAGTGTATTCAGCAAAAATCAATAGTACATTCTCATAAATGTAAATAGTACAGATTTATCAGGTACTTCCTCACCCTTGGAGGTTAATTACCCAAATCTTTTTGTAAACATCCACAGTAAAAATTTAGAGGGGTATTTCCTCCTATCTAGAGGTCATTTACCTCCTATTCTAGACAGAGACCTTCAAGAAACAGAGCTTTGAACATCAACATATGTAGCATCACCCCTGAGGAAGCCTAGATTGGGCGAAACGCGTTGGGTTAACAAAGCTGCGTCAGAAACACATATATGTTTATATTTTCTATGCATTATAAAATAGTTGGTCTCTGTCTAGCAAAAGAGGTAAATTACCTCTAGATAGGAGGAAATACTCCTTTAAATTTTTCCTGTGGAGGTTTACAAAAAGATAGAGTAGTTAACCTCCAAGGTGAGGAAGTACCTGATGAATCTGTACTATTGATATTATTGTTTGACATTTATGAGAATGTACTATTGATTTTTGCTGAATACACTAAAAACTGTTGCCAAAGAAAACCCTGTCTTTGAACTACGTTCATTCTATAATACCACAAATTTCCTGTTAGGAATTAATCTATAAATTCCCAATCTCTTGTTTCACACTGGTCCCCAATAAAAAAAGATCTTGCAAATTTCACCTAACCACAGTATCGGATTACAGTCTGCACTGGAACCATTAGTGAGCTCACCTGGAATCTCTTCCGGCCCATCCAGACTTGATAAACAGGGCGATGATGGCTTTTCATTGATTTCCTCCTCAAGCTTTGTCCCAAATTCGGCCTCAGGAGAGGACAGGATCATGGGAATTGCTTCGTGCGGCAGTTGTTTCATTTCTTGGTTCTCTTGCAGTGGTGTCCTAGATATACCATTTCCATTGTACGAGCCGTTAGTTTTGCTGAAACATCTGTTTTTAAAAAGAGCAATACAACGGTCACACATTTAGATCGATTTCATACATGTATCCAGTAGGAAAAAAAATGATGCAGATATAACCTGACCTCTGTGCTGCATCCATGTTATACATTCCCCTGTATGAGGACTCAATTTGTAGTGACATACCTGTTATTGTTGCAGCAATTTCTGCAGTTGATGCACTCCGAGGGATCTTTCTGGGGTAAGGCAGTATAAAGAATGCCCCCCTGTAATACAAGACAATTGTAGTGGTCTGTTAAGTGTCAAGAATGCATTTGTACCTAAATTATAAAACATAAACAGTCCATTTTCATTATAGTAAATTTCATTTTAGACTTACATTGGAAATACTATGAGGTAAGTGTTCATAGTCCGGACACGTCCCTTTATGTGAATTATTGCAGGTGGGATACAGCTCTCCATTCATGACGCCATTAATGCCATTGTGTATACTATGATGCATGTGTGGACAACCATTAGTGATCTTCCCATTTCCAAGAAATCCTCCATGGACAGTTCCATTAATCCGGTTGATTCCTGGTAGCGTTGTGTATTCTACCATCTGACCATTTAGATCGGATCCTTGATATAGATAACCGGGCGGCTCAAATTCTGCAGAAACAACAACCCAGTTAGGTCTACAGGAAAGGATTTGTGTGGACCTGAGCGATGTAAGTTATGTGGAATCGTTTAGTGAAAAAGATTTGAAAGATAGGGCAGCAAAACAACCTGGTGACAGCCCTCCAAACCACCATTACTCAGTGATCACTGCAGAGCGTGGCTGGTAAAGCCTTGGACCAGACCAGGCAGGCTAGTCTGTATAGACTTCTACTTGGCCATGGATTACAAGATGGCTTAAGGCAAGACATGGGGAATTCTTAACAAAGAGACAGAGGGGCTTACTGTGCATGAGGCGTTGCTGTCGATGTTTCAGGAGACACATGGCAATGAAGGTCATCAATATAAGTACCATCCCGCCCAACACACAGCCGACAATGACGTACAGCATGTCCCCGCTCCGTGCCAGAGCGGTGGATGAACCGGAGCTTCCTCCTGCACTCCGCTCTGAGGCCGACGTTGTGCTGCGTTCAAGAGGAGGAAGTTCAGAAGTACCAGGACTCCTTCGGGCTAGATTGAACAAAGACAGCTGTTAGTCCTGTCTGAGACTCAAGAATGAGCTTCCGATCACTACGCTTGATCATTTAAATTTTTTTTTATAAATACATTAAAAAAAATTAAAGATTCAGGAGAGGCTTTTATAGAATGGTTGTGGCAGCCATATTCTGTACCCCTGGAGCTAAGGGACTAACATTTTAAGAAGAAGGTCAGCAATAGCAGACTCCATAATATTGTTGAAAATGTATGTCAAGTCAAAATGAAAGAAAAGCCCTGCAGAACTCTTCCGCACCCCACATCTATGCAATGATTTCATAGTAAAACAATGCTGCTGTCCTGACTCCAAAGAGGCTCAAACACTAAAGAGTAGGGAGAGGGCTCATGAGAGACGTAGTTCTGGGACAGTAAAACAGCTCTTAGCAGGTGACTCTTTAAGAAAGTTACAGGCCTGAGAGTAATAAAAGATGGTTGTCATCATACAAAAGGGATGTTGCCTAAGCACTGCAGGCAAAATATTTCACAACCCAGCACCAATCAGTATCAGCAGATTCCTAATGTTTATCAAAACAAACTGCCGATTCCTGTGCTCCCCCAATCTATGGTGTGATGTGGAGTACCCGGGTCTCACCTTTAGTCTCACATATCATGACGTTGCTGTAATCGCTGGCTCCTCTCTCATTGAAACATTGCATCTTGATGTCATAGGACGTCTCTGGCTGCAGGTCCCGGATTAAATGTTGATGCTTCGTACCTGATAGTAAACATGGACACAGACTTGTTACTGGACATTTACTGAACATTATAAAAAGTGTTTATTCACTTTGTTTTTGTGGAAATCTCTAAGCATGTAACACCCAGCAAAACAAAGACGTACCATCCACCACGTCCCTCTTATAGTCGCTGTCATTGTCACTATCGGTGGGCCGGTAGTAGATATAAAAGCCTTGGATGGGAGTGTTGTTGTTGTTTGATGAAATGTACTAAAAAGCAGAGGAACAAGGGACAATATTTAATACATACTATACAATACGGATTTTTATTAGCATAAAACTAGCTCCAAGTTATTTTTTGTTAAATATTACAGGTAAGCACTTCCGTGAAGAAACAGAAGACAAACGTATCATTGTACTGCAATACACTCACCGTCCATTTCAGCAGTATCTGTGTGTCCGTCTGTGCCTCAGTGTGCATAATGTGAGGGCCGATGATCAGGGGATTGGTTAGTCGATTGCCATATCCAGGAACCTGGTGGGGTCGTGAAACCGCACTGCACAAACTCTCTCCGTAATTGTTAATAGCGATCACACGGAATTTGTACATTGCCCCTTCAATGAATAAGAACATTAATTAGAACATTGAATAGTTTGTTTTAACAATCAACGTAAAGTGAGAAGTAAATATATTTAACAGACTACTTGGTATATGTAGTGGGGATAAACTTGGAACAACCATTTGGCATGCATTGCATACAATAGAAAAAGTGTTGTCTGTGCAATGGGCCGATTTCCTACAACCAGACTGCCAGATGAGATAAAATATGAATTGAAGAGTTCACTTCACATTCCATTTCATATACTGACAGCCTTATGCCACACCGCTCCTCTGAACTTACTGCAGAACGGGTCTGCATAACTCCAATCAACAGACTCTCTGCAACCTCTAAAGACAAAATGATGAAGCACAAATCTATAAAATGCAAGGGATTGTGTGATCTTTGTCTAGACTTTAGATGCAGCAGATTTTGTTATCCATAGGGGACAAAAATTGAAATGTTAAATAATTCTGTCATAAGCACTAGAACTAAAAGTAGGCAAACAATCAAATCTCTGATTAGAAGTATTGAGATATATTTATAAAACCCCATTATAAAAGGAGTGGCCTTTGGCAACCAATCCACTTCTACCTACTTCTGACTTCCTCACTCATAACATGCATGGCTCCAAGACTTTTCTAGAGCTGCCCCAACTCTCTGGAATGGTTTTCCTCACCCTTTTTGGCTTGCTCCTATTTTCTGCTCATTTAAAACCCATCTTTTCATATCAACCTACCTGTCTTCTTCTGTCTCTTAAACCCTCACTATTTACCCACCATTCCATATCCCCCTCTCATTGTATGATACTTCCCCCACCTCCTAGGTTGTAAGCTCTTGGGGGCAGGGTCCTCTCCTCCTCCTGTGTCACTGTCTGTATCCGTCAGTCATTTGCAACCCCTATTTAGTGTACAGCACTGCGTAATATGTTGGTGCTATTTAAATCATGTTTATTAATAATAATAATGACAAAAACAACAACCCACTTCCAGCTGTAACATTTTTTGTTCATCTTAAAAAGTAAAATCCAGCATCAAGTTGTCATGGGTATTTGTGTGTTCCCTTACTCCAGATTTAATGGGACTATGCACTGAAGTGACTAATAATTATGCAGCTTTTCCTGTACCTGGTTCGAGACTGGAAACCTCCACAGAGAGTTTTGATGGGGGGATGTTCTCTGCAGCAGTCATCCAAGGATGCGACATTCTCTTGTATTCAACTTTAAAAGAAGTGATTGGGGAGCCCCCATTTGCCCTTGGGATCCAGGTAACGTACACAGAGGTCTCTGATGCAGTGGAAATGGTGGGGCGATCGGGAGCTTCGGGAACTAAAAAGAACATGAAAAGGCCACAAATGGATGAATATTATACAATGAATACAATAGAGATGAAAACTACTTGTGTTGAGCACAAACAATGAAATTAAATATAACTTAGACTTTTACTATTTGCAGTAATTTGAAGTAATTAGAAACAAAACAAATCTTAAAGCTTGAACATTGCAGTGCAATGAATGCAATATTCTGTAATTGTCTATAAAAAATAGTCTGACTTTTCATGGGGTTCCTCCAGCTCTGACTACATGGCCTGCAAACAGAATCATTTTGAGCACTTAAATGTTACCGATACCCAAGATGGATTCGCCGGTCCTACAGCCAAGCATTAGCTAGGTGAAAACACTAAGTACAAGATGCAGGAAACGAAAGAATATATAAATATATATGATATATAGAGGATATATAAATATAGCAGTATTAAAAGGGTGAAGCGATTGGTGATGCGACTGCTACTCACACCTTGGAAATACTTACACAGTCCACTTGGAGAAAGAGAGCAAAGAAATGAAGAACAGAGAGAGAAAGAGAGGAAGTTAGTAATCAAAGGGCAATCGTTATGGGACATTCAGAATTCAGTGTGAGCTTCATTTTAAAAGTAAATGCCAATTCCACTCAAATCTGATATTTTTCTTTTTGCTTGTTTTTTAAAATATTACATCACATTATTATTATTATTATTATTAAACAGGATTTATATAGCGCCAACATACTACGCAGCGCTGTACATTAAATAGGGATGGAGGCTTTTATTTATATGGAGGATTTCTAACCCATAAATCCACCCAAATGCAACAACCATCACTATTGGCGAATGGAATCACGTGATGGGGGTTGTGTTTCTTTAAATGGTTCAGCATAGGGATGGCAAAGCACTGGGTATTGAGCTGAGAGAGGAAAACATCTGATAGAGTCACATGAACTTATAAGTTTGGAAAATCCTATTTTGTGGAGAAAAGGAAACACAAGATTGGAGTGGCTCTGACCTTCAAAACATATCAGAAAGTATCAATTTCATAGTGATTGAAAGAAAAAAGGAAGAAGGTTTTTCTTTTTCTACAGAAGACTGTATAATGTTAACATGACATTTACCTCCACTGTGCCTGTTGGGTTCTTTCGCCGGCTCAGAGTTGGTACTGTAAGTATCGTGATTTGGAGTTTGCTTGGGGGCCCCAACCGGAGGAGACAGCGCTGGTGTGCTCTTGGAAGATGAACTCCTTTCTGTACAAGGAAAGATTACGTCACAGTGAGAACGTTTTACAGCTGTGAGAAAAATCATCAATGCAACCTGCATCCAATGAATGATAAGCTTCAATCCTAAAACCTTACCTTTGCTGGTCCGGAAGGTGAGCATAGCCGGCTGTCCTTCACCAGCTGCATTCCTGGCCACCATCAAAACTTCATACAGACTGGATGGCTCAAGCTCTGTCAGGAGAAACTCACTTTCACTGGGTGGAACACGGATAGAATACCGGGGCCCTGCTACATTGCCGTCATCATCCAGCTGTAAAAAAATCATAATCATAATTATTCACCATCAGACACATCAATGTGTGCAACTAACTCCAACTGGTTGTGGCAGGTGCCTGGTCCCGGCTGCCCTCCGTGACTCTTATCTGGCCCTTGCATTGTTTTGGCAAAATGGGGGTCAATGGAGAAAGCCACAAATGTGATACCAGCATTGAACATTAACGTATACATACATATTTACATAAGTATTGCATTCTGAACATTTTCTTTAGCAAGCATGGCTCTTCCAACCTGCGGAGTAAAGCAGCCTGACATAAATAAGCTCACCTTTCTATAGCGCACAAAGTACGCATTTATTGGCAGACCTCCATCTCGCCCCGATCTCCACACCAGGAAATACACGTCCGGTTTAGTGGTTTGCGGTGGGCTGAGAATGATGGGTGCCTCTGGAGGTAGAGCACCATGAAATGGCTTGTCGGTAAGCGGGAAGCTGAAGTAGGCAGCAGTCCGAGTAAGGCTTGGTGAGCTGGTGTCTGGACGCACAGTGCTGATTTCATAAGGAACTGAATGAAAGATTAAAATAGAATCCTGGTTAAAGTCATGTGAATGGGCAGCTATTCTACAACATCAGACTTATGTCTTTAAAACATTTGTATCCTGTATGGAGAATTGAGGCCTACGACTGGGATGCCATTGCTACTAATGCTGCACTAATATCTGGTAGCACACACTACAGATCTACATACACAGCTTTAGCTCTACATACCTTTTAGAAGCTTTAAATTACATGCTTTTATATACAGAGCACAATGGACAAGCTGCGGCCTAATCTCCAGCAGTCTGACACTCAGCAGTCTGACACTTGCACACTTCTCCAATCAACATTGCTGCTCGGAGCTTTGTGAGGAAGCTTCACTTTGTATATGGGAGCAGCATCTGACTCTCCAGAGAGACTTTAAATATGGAGATATACACAGAAAGGAAATGCTAAATTTAGTAGGATTTTGAAAAATAGCAATAAAGTGGGCTTGGGGTTCCTTGCAATTGAAGCTCTGCTAACCCCAAAAATAGTAACAAAGAAAGGAGAAGGTAGAAAGTGATAAGCCACCTAAACACATAAGCTAGTGATTAAACATGTAACATAATACAAATCAGAATGATGAGACAGAGTCTTCCTAAAAAAAATCAATTGTGGAACACATAGGTAGAAGGTTGGTGTCAGGTCCCGAAGCGTTTCGCCGTATGGGCTTCCTCAGGGGTTAGTGAGAGTCATCAAACAACTAGGTAGCTTATGTGTTTCACATTGGAAAAGATAGGATGGAGAATAAGATGGAGTGTGTTAGTGAGATTTCTCAAAGTAAATAAAAAAAGCACAGTATTTCTGCCAAGGTTAAAGCTGACCAGGGAGAGATAGAGATTCAGTTCCCTGGTGGCTAGTGGATGACGTCCGATGATTTTAAGACTTATGTTGCTTATAATCATAGAAAAAAAAAGTGAATGCTGGTGAATTGCAGAACACAAAGAGAAGATAATAAGGACCTACAAAAACTAGCTTGGAGTAGACATTTTCTTAAGTTTATCACTTACCTTCACTAAGGTAACCACTATTTTGGCTGAGAAAGTCACCAATCCTATCCAAATAACAGAAAACTGAAATATGCACCCAGCCTATACAATTGATAAACAAGAATAATACAATGTTTGCCTGTCATGCCTTGTGACTCTGCCTTTTGCAACCTTTACAAATATTCCTACCTGTCTGTGCAGAGAAACTAGAAGTTATTCTGACATCAGAACATAAAGGTGGGACAGAAACATTGTACAGTTTCTTCAGAAGCCCCCAGCAGTGTTTATCGTATTAACCCCATGCTAGATTCTATACTAAATTTGCAGGGTTTTATTCCAGTTATCGTTTTTTAGCCATTAAATGCAACAAAATCCCTCGGGGCACATTAGCAACCCAAAAAAAATCAGCAGTACAATATCGATTCTTTTTAATGCAGGTCTATGATATTTTTGCTCCAATGACAAGGACTTACCAACAGTCAGAATGGCTTCCTCCCGAGTTGAACCAAACTCATTGACAGCCTCACAGGTATATTTCCCAGCATGCTTCACAGTAACAGCAGGGATGTACAAGGAACTGGTTCCTGGATGAGACATGATCACATGTAACGGATCCTTACTGGGAGTATCCACCATCCTCGAATGTAAAGCCTTGCGGGGTTTAGGCCGAAGGATCTGGGAGGGATGACTGCTGATTGGCCCGCGAGCATCATACCAGCGGATGGAAGGGGTGGGGTTTCCGGTTGCATTACAGATTAAGGTTACCCAGTCTCCAATCACTACGCTAACACTTGAAGGTGGGGACACAATAGTTGGTCTGGAGCCAGAACCTACCAATAAAAAAAAATTGGCATCATTCAAAAATATATTTCACAATATCCGTCTGTACCATCTTTACTTGGTTATTTCTGTGGTCAAAGGTGGCTTCATGCTAAAGCTTTTTAACTTGGTTAGAAAATTGACGTTCTTCATACTATTCAAGCACAGCCTTGACCAACCTTCATAGATCTGACCGCAGTGGAGAAAGAAGTGTTCAGAGCTCGGTATAATAAAACGTAGTTCAATTGTTCTTACCTGGCTGTACGTGGAGTCTGGCAGAGGCCTGGACTGCGCTGACCCCATTGTCTGCCATACACTGATACATCCCAGCATCCTCCTCAGCCACATTGCTGATCTGCAGCGTGTTCCCCCGCGGGCGGAGGCGAGATGATGGATAAATGCTCACAGTATTGTGCAGCCAAGTGATATTTGGAGCCGGATTACCCTGCGCCTCACAGGTAAACGTGACATAGCTGCCTGCCGGTGCCGTCTGGTCCTCGGGGGCCCTGGAAATCGATGGAGCTTCTGCAAGAAGAAAATACAGATTAGAGGAAAATCTATATACTTTTGGTTGCAGCCTGAAAATGAGCTTAGAAATAAATCTAAATCCAATAAATAATTTTAAATGTCTAAAGAATATTTTACAGTGAATCAGCATGTGACAGAGACCAGCGGAAAGAAAATAAACCAATAGTTGTCATTGGCTACAAAGTCCCTTTACTTTCTTCCTGCTCCAGAACAATGCCAGCAGTTGGTAAAAGTTTTATAAAAACACAAGGGGGCGCCAGCTGCTTTCTCCTACCATAGAAGCATATGCATTATATTCACCTATAGCACACCAAAGGCATCTCATATCAGAGTGAGCGGACATGCAAGGTGTCATATGGATGGGATAGGTAGATATTATTGTATATTATTAGCCGTTTTTGGAGAAAATAGACCCCATATTAAGGAAGAAACAATTTTCGAGGACGCTGCATGTAACGTGGAAAGGTCAGGTTAATATATTTCTCTATTTCTTCCTGTCCTAGTGCAAGCCTATATGCTCATCTCTCCAGGTGAAATCTTTTCAATGTAACAGTGAAAATATGGGATACATTTTTTTTTATTCTTCCTAAGTTTATAGAAAATAGCAGGAAAACAATTTCCAATTCCAAGGATGAGAAGCAGTAAAGGGGTCACCTTGCAGCAGCAATAAACATGAAAACTTTGCCTGGAGTTCTACTGATACTGGCCACATATATATCTTATAAGAGGCACAGAATAACTTTTGGGATCAGTGTGTGAAAAGTCATATTTAGCCTGCAGCAGCTGCGAGGAACCCGAGGGTCTTTACCTAAAATACACATAATAAATATGTAAGTCACACGTAGGTAAGAAAGCAGTCTATGTGCCAAGAGGCCTCGGGGACGTGAGCCGTCACATCTGGAGGTGCCACTTTCCGGCAGAGTGTGAGGTGACACGAGCGGAACACAGGGCGCAATTTTCAGACCCTTTCACAGGAACAGCGTCCCGGGACGCAGGAGGAAATGTGCTAATTGATGAAATCAAGACGTGGTATAAATTGCCAGCATTAAGAGTTGTCTGTACACCATTAAAGGAAAGGATTCGGCTGCTCAGACACCATGCCAGAAGGCCTTACTGGCTCGGCATTCATCAGCCAGACACCTTGTCTAACATAATCGAGGGCTTGTTGTGGTGGCATCGGGAACGTGCCAAAAGAGATGGGTGTTGTTGTGTGCTGCCAGCAGCATTGACTTCCCATGCCAGGGGAATGAGTGTTCCTATTACATAAGCCTGGAAATAAATTCAGATAATTGCAGTGTTTAAACCACAACTGAAAGTAAACCGTTCCTGACATACACCTAGGGCACCAACCTGGGCTGGCCAAAGTCTTAATAAAAAGCAGAATGTTATCGTCAAGGACTCATCATTTAACATCATTAAAATTAAGGAGGGCTGCAGATTGACGTAATCTCCCATATTGCACCTGGCCAGCTGGAAACTCAAAATGTCCAGATTTGGGTGAATTGTACATCACAGCATTCGCTTGCTCTATATATTATTACATCAACACCATTTTTTTTGTCTTGCCATGTCAGAGGCCATAACTATTAATATGGCAAAGGCTGACATTATATATATAATATCTCTAGCAAGAGTGGTACAAAAAAAGCCATAAAAGGATCAGCAAGGACAGCATTTTACATTTCGATTGGTAGAAGAGGTGATGAAAGTTCCATACTGACCTAGAACAATGACCATGTAGTTAATGCGAGCCACTTCCTGAGTTTCATTGGCCAACAGGCAGGAATAATTCCCGGCATCCAGTCTTTCCACATTCTTGATGACGAGGTTAGTGTATAACAATGTCCTTCTATTATCTGTGGCACTCTGCCCATCTTTATACCAACGAACATGGGGGGCATTGACCCCTGCGGCTACGCATTCCAGAGTCAACGTCTCATGCAGATGTACAGACAAACGCTGAGTAAGGACTGATTGTATGGGGTTGAAATCTGGGTGAGATGAACCTGCTGCGAAAATAAAATAAATAAAAAAAAACAGGTTGTGAAACAAAAGAATACACAAGTTTAAAAAATAATATAACCAACAGAATATATTATAATGTATTTATATAGCACAAATGTATTACACAGCGCTGTACATTAAATAGGGGTTGCAAATTATACAAATAGTGACACAGGAGGACCCAGAGAGCTTACAATCTAAACAGAACAAAAATTGCTTAAATCGCCAACAGAGCAACACCCAAAGTAGGGGCAAACAGTGTCAGCCAATCAGGCCATTACCACCTTGCGTACAGATGTCAGTGTAACACTGTGAACATACTGACCTAGTGGGGTGAAGACCATGTGCTACTACTCCTTCCCTAATCATCAGGAAACAGAGGCAATGAGGTGACAACACCATTCATAACCTTAACAAGGTGTCACCATCCTGACTGTCCTATCTGGCAGGACTGTGCAAACACCAAAAACTTGCTGAACAAATCTACAAATATTTTGAGAGGTTTAGATGTGTAGCTAAGCTGGAGTCATTTGGCCACAATTCCAGCTTAATGCTTATCCATTGCCTGCCAAACAAAGTCCCAATGCCTATCCAATCTGTCATAGGTGTTACAGAGGCATTTGGCCCTGGCCAAGGAATAACGAGCTGTCATGCGATTTTACCATTACATATAAAAAACTTGGAAGTACATGGCGTATCAAATTTGTACAGTTTATGTCATGTTAAATCTTTTGTGTACTCAGGACACAAAGTCCTCCTTCAGAAGAAATGTATAATCTCAAGTACGGCTAAAGAATGTATCCATGTTGCTTTGAACGATGAGCGCCAAACAATAGCAGTGGGGTTGACGCCTTTTACATATAATTTGTGGTGCGCTTTCCTCACATCCAAAGTGAATCAAGCTGGACAAGGACTTTATGTACGCTGTATACAGAGACGCCAAGGCATGTGGGCGTAAAACCCAGCACAGAGCCGCCTGATTCATACACCATGAAAGCTGTGCCAGGAAACTACACAAAAAGAATTTCCAAAAATAATGAATTCATTTGGTATAAAGAAAAAAAATGATTTGTTGAAAACTAACATAACTTTCGGGGGGGAAAAAAAAGCACCTTGATAGAGCAACATTTTTCTTTTCGAAAAGCATTTACAGCAAGCTGGCGGTTGTGCACACGATTTCACTTGCGAAGATTGAGGAAAAATTTGCCTATTGCATTAAATATGTGTCTATGGTGTGATTTTGTAAATATTTGAGGGGTTGGTTTGGGACTGAGAAAACAAAAATCAAACAGAAAATGTCATATAATATATCTACTCACCAGTAACAGCGAGTTTGTAAACAGAAGGGCTTATCTTCCGCTCATGTGTGACTGGGTTATAGGCGGCACATCTATAGGATCCCCGATCCTCCAATGTCACATTTACTATCTGAAGGCTTCCAGAGGGTAGGATTAGGTACTTGTCTAATAAAAAAGACATAGGACGTTATTATAGACTCGATTCAACAAACACATTTTACTTTAAATAGATAGTTCTAAATAGAAAGAGGAATGTTTAAAAGCAGGATCTCCGCTGCTGTGTTCCATATGGCAAGATCTCCTTCACTTCCTGTCCACTGAAGTGAAACAAGAAATCATATTCTAACCCCAAAAGCTCTCCTGGAGTCTGGCATTACCAGTTCTTGGGGCTAAATGTTAATTCCTTTCACTCACAATGATTGAATAAATGAAAGTGAGTCACAAGAGAGTTGTATCTGATGGAATGTTGCTTACAATATCTTCTGAGAAAGTTTCCAGTGTGGTTTTGTTCACACATTTTCCGCAAGCAGTGCCGCAAGACTAAATGGTGCACAAATAATGACAAGGTCACTGTTGTCTACTTACCGGTAGATCTGTCCAGCCATTTCACCTTCACTCGATAATGGATCTGGGCACGTGGAACACTGGATGGGACGCCACATGTAATAGTGGCAGTGCTTCCCTCTTCAGCCACCACTGTGACTCTGGAGACCGATTCAAAGTCACCGAGATCTGTAAAACACAGAAGAAAACAGCGTCATATACAGTCCAGCATCATCAAATGGCATAATTTGTTACACTCCACTAGGCTGGGCTTAACTACCAACTGGACCAGAACCCTCACAGACGTACGGTCTAGCTGTGAGTTTAGCCTACACATATGCAAGAGATCTGCTTAAAGTGAACCTGTGCTTCAGCCATGCACACAAAACCAACAGATTCATGTACTGGGCCCACCAACTGAAAATATTCACTTTCTTACTCGCCAAAACTCCATAGGAATGAATGGAGACTGTAGTGGGCATGCACATTCCAGTTTGGATTGGAACAGCCACTGTGCTGCTAAGTAGGAAGCACACAGAATGTATTGGTACGGTGGTCATATCCTTTCCCTACTGTGCAGATATAATAAAAGCTATTGCTTCAGACACTCCTATTCATAATGTAAAAGTTACTTCTAGTGAGCAGGGAAATTGTAACCTAGATAAAACAAAAATAAACTGTTCTAAAAAGACTCAACCAGGACAAATCTAATCTACAACTAAATTCTGTTTTTCCCCTTCATCATTTTAAGTATTGGATGTCGAGTGTGCAAGAATACTCACAAGCCACCGACACGTTGGCAGGGGCACTGATAACCGAGCCCCTACTGGTGTTGATCATACACTGATATCGTCCAGCATGGTGCAGCCCCAGGGACAAAATGGTCAAATGACCAAGTTGGATGTCCACATCCGGGTTTCTTTCCAATATTTTCCCATTAAATAACCAAGAAACAAGGGACCATGGCGGTTCTGCAGCACACAATAATGTCACCGGCACTCCAGGCTTCTGGACAGTGGAAAGAGGCTCAGATAGGAATTGGGGCCTCACATCTTAATAAAAAGAAAAACAAAATAGTTATCAAAACACATGAACCAAAGGGGTCCAAGTCTGATGTAAAGTATGTTGACAAATGTATTATGTAATGATATGAGAGTTAACTGGATGAAATATATAATTTATAAAGGCTTTCAATGGAAAGATATGAAGAAGATATTAGTTCAATGAAGAACATGAGAGGGAATAATACACAGATATCTTGCTGGAATGATATGAAGATGGAGATTACTGGGGTGAGGGGTATAAGTGAATAGTAAGATCAGAGTAAGGAGTCACCATGGAATGAGATAAAGATGAAGATTAGTTGGATGAGGGATAAGTGAAGAGGGATAAGTGAAGAGTGATACAAGGAGTGAGGAATGAATGGGGAATGAGATAACGTTGGAATTAGATGAAAATGGACAGAAGTGCAGATTGATACTAGGAGTAAGACATCTCTAAGAAATTATGTGAAAATGGAGATTAGTTAGACAAGAAGAATGTTGATGGAATGATACAATGAAGTAGATTAATAAAGTAAAGGGTATGAGTGAAGAGTGATACAGGAAGTATGTGCTGGAATGATATGGAGATTACAACTGAAGAGTGATATAAGGTGCAGAATTGAATGGAATGATGTGAAGGTGGAGATTAGAAAAGGTGAGAAGTATGACTGAAAAATGATATTTGGTGGAAAGCGGAGATTATTTTGAACAGGACTAAAGAGTGGGATGATGATTGAGAAATGGAAAATATCTACTAATAAAAAAATATTTTTATTTCTTGCTATAGGAGCACAATATAATACAAGACTAATAAAATCCATACCTGAATCTCCACGTGTGTACAGCAAGAGAAGCGAGAAACAAAGTAGTGGATGCCACGGCCCTGGATGCATAGCGCTGTGTCACACCGATGAACAGTGCAAACGTCCGGGAGAATAGGAGAAAACCGACACAGTCTGGAGAAAAAAAGGCATCAAAAATATGTTTACTGTCAAATCTTTTATTACACTGTTTATCACATTCTAGGGTATTCTTCAACTTTGCTAAATGCATTTATATAAAGTCATTTTTTGAAGTATTAACCAATTTGTTATGCAGTGGGTGATGTCACAAATACTACTGAATACAAGTCCCTAGATTTAGGATTTAAAACAAAGAAAGGTAAAACCAGGCAATGTATCGCCTAATAATGTACTATAGTCCAATGTACTTAATAATAATGTACTATAATCGCCTAATAATGTACTTTACAACGCGGAAAAGCTTCACTGAATTAGGAATCCAATACTATTCAGATCAGTGTATAAATAAGCAGCACAATCTTCAGATACGCATAGCTGAAGAATATATTTTTTAGATCATTGTGGTATACTGGATATAAAATATTCAAACATGGATAAGCAGTATAGTACACTGGATCAAAATGGATAAATTTTGGGCAGACAGGCACTATGGACTCATACAAACAGGAATGTTATACTCTAGAACAGACATGGGCAAACTACGGCCTCCGGGCCATATACGGTCCAATAGACTTTTTTATCCGGCCCATTGCATTATCTCTCTACTTCAGTGGCTCAGCTGAAGTAGATCTGCAGTCCGCAGTTCTGGCCAGTGCCCCCCAAACTGGGTCAGGAGAAGGACACTGCTGGGGGGCCGCACCAACCAGAGCCACGGACCATGTCTCATTGTACAATTCCTGGGCTTGGGGAAGTGGGCTGTCATGACGTCACGTTCAGTGAAACCCATCTCGATCTCGACCCAATCTCGCTCCATCCATCTGATCCTGGCCAGGCCTCTCAAATTTTAGAACCCATTGTGGCTCGGGTCAAACAGTTTGCCCACCCCTGCTCTAGACTCACATTACAGAATCATGAACAGACAGCCGAATAGTACACCACATATAAATTACTGAATAATTGACAAGGAGCTGTATAGTGAAAAACATTATATGTATATTACTGAACTAAAGGCAAGCTACTACAATGAGACGTAAGCAGCAAAGTAGTACAATAGGCCATTGCGAATCATATAGAGCAGATATATACTGAATATACGGAAACAACAAAACCACCTGACTCATATTGTTTGGCCACCCTTGTGCTGCCAAGACAGGGATGGCCCTTCATTGCATTGACTCCACAAGACTTCTGAAGCTGTCCTGCAGCAGCCAGCACCAAGGCGCTACTATCTTTTCCGGTCTGCCTTCTTACTATCCATTTTTTCCTGTTTGCAACACATCACTTTTAGGAACTGGCTGTTTACTTGCTACGTGATAACCGTTAATGACAGGTTCCATTGTAACTACATTATTAATGTTATTACTTCACCTGTCAGCGGTCCAAATGGTTAGGGCTTATGTATGTATGGTACTATATCATAGACAGCAATGGAGTGTACTAGATATACATGACTTCAACATAGGCAGCAGTAAAGTATAAAACATACGCTGGTCATTGAGGAATCATAGGCAAATCATATTCCTGTGCATTATCAAATCAAATAGTTTTCAGTGCAGTATATCAGATATACATTACAGAATTATAGATAGGCAGCAATGCAATACAAGTACATGCAAAGGCCGCAGTGGGTCCTGAGATGCATGGTAAAAGTTTATTAACACCAGTGCTTACATCACTTTTTTCAACCTATTTTACAAGATCCTACAGAAGGAAAGAAGGAGATTTAAGGTCCCTGAACAGACCACACTTTGGATCAGGGCCCCTTTAGACAGAGAATACCATGCCTAATAGTCCAACCCTGAGTGTCCTTTTAGCAGAAGCCATTCTCATAGTCCTACTGGCACAGTGCAGGGCACTAAAAAGTCATCACTCAACCCAAATAGTAGAGGAAGAGACAGCACTGAGCAGCTCTTGCTGGGTCTACATTGTCCGTCATTGATAGGGAATAGCAGCTGGCAGGAGGGAGCAACAGCTGCTGGGAGCTCACTGGGTTTATTTTACATTCTCTCAGTTCAAGAGCAGCAAGAAGTCCACAGAGTGTGCAGAGCAAAATAAACAGGGGACCCGTCAACATGGAGCACTTCACCAGAGAGTAACACACAGCGCTGCTCTGCCAAACTTCTCCCACAGATATTTATTTAAAGAAGACTCAAGCGCCCACATGATACACAGGAACCTTCTCAATTACCCGCCGCCAGGGCACTCGTGTGAGTCTACAGTGTCTGCTCGGGTCAGTAAACCTAAAATACAAGTTTCCTTCTATAAAGAACTACTAATAACATGCATAAATATTTATGTGAGAGCTGTAAAGGCCGCACATAACTGGAGACACTTGTGGGGTTGACCTGTAAATATGGAGCAGAAGCCAAGGTGCTGCCCACAACTGGCAGTTTCCACTTACAAATCAAACAAATAATTCAGTTGCCACAGGTAACTTTCCCTTTAGCTCCAGATCTCATCTGCTTTACAAAGACCCCTAGAAAGAAGTTCAATTCAATGCGAGTGCATATGTGTTAAGCCAACACTTCCAAGTATCATGGTCAGCATCTACATCTTGTCCTGAGATGACACAATCATGGAAATCCCAGTGCCTGTGAAGTTCTGGGTTGTGTTCACAAATGTCAAAGATCTGCCCCCTCACCAGGTAACTTGCTATAAATGTATTATGTTGCAATTATGATCAATTAAAAAAAATATATACTTTTGTTATAGATCGTAACAGGTCACCGAAAGGTTCACTTTAAGAAAAGGTTGGGAGCATATTACTATTTGAAGCCGATTGGCTTCCAACCTTTAGTTTTGAACTTTTGCTCGAACTTTTGGAATCCGATTGGCTGTCATGGGCAAGAGCTTCACTTTACTTTTACAAGATTGAACTTCTGACTTTTTGAAAAATGTTACTGAAATGGGAGAAGTAGGAAAGTCCATGGTTCCAGGAAACTATGTGGGTATGTGCAGGGATCGTATATTTGAATTAGCTGTAGATACAAGCTGAACGCTACGTAGGAGTCCAAGCTCACAAGAACAAATTACAGCTTTAATATACTCGCACAATAAGAAATTTCACAAAGGGTCCAGCAAAAGCCCCTGAACACCAAACTTACAGCAAAATTCCAGGCATTGGCCTATATACACATTCAATATCTATTCTGTTTTACTAGTCAAAAGTTTTGCAATTCTGTGTAGCCCATCGTAGTTTTCATATCTTTGCAAAGCCTAGAAGGTGACACGTGTGGATAAAGAAATTGAGTGTCCCTTGTCTGTCTATATTTGGCAGGACTGAGTAGTAATCTTTAGAATTACTAAAGCCTACTGGGAACCCAACTACCACTCTAAAATGGTACCAGGAGGAGCTGGGAACTACCTGTGTAACCCGTGACATTTATATCCTATGGCAGCCATCTTTCAGTAAGTTGGGTCTATAAATCAGAAAATCACGTTACCCAGGGTGATTCATTAATGCAACATTTATGACCTTTTTATACTCTGTACCAAATTTTAATACACTGTGATTTAAAATGCACAAATGATGTGGGCCGGGCCAGGTAATAAGTACCTAAATGGCATAAGAGCAACTGCACCTGTGGAATACTCACCGGTGCTACAGAAAATCAGGGACCAAGATCCCTAAAGCTGGGAATCGCAAGATCAATTCAGAAGCAATGGGCAAGTGGGCACTAGTGGAGTGTAAGATCAGAGATTATTGAAAGTCCAACTCTACCTGAACATGGGCCCCCAGGTCCGTTCTGCTAAGACCAATGGGTATACCTGTAGAGAAAACCTAATAAAATGCTGGCTTGAGTATTTATCGTTCTATATTGTATAGAGAAACCTATCTGATGCTTGGTTCGTTTGGTCCATGAAAAATACATGTCACGTCAAGCAAAGAGCGCAACTGTACCTTTTGGTTTTTACCCAATAAATTCAGCCCCACGTCTGTCCCCGGGCAATGCCATTGTCTATATGGCGGGAGCTGATGCTGGCCTATCTCCCACTGTGTTACCTTTGAGAAGGTAGTGGAGCTGACAGGTTTCCTACAGAGAGGATAAACTGACACATTCCTTCGGCTGGGGGCTCCTTGGTGATTAAGAAGAAAAAAAAGCTTTATACCGGGCCTTTCCCATGCTGTTCTCTTGGCTGTGTTTCCAAGTCGATTCCAAAGTATCCCACAGAGCCCTCATCACTTCTCTATGTGTCCATTTTTTGTTTTGTTTTGTAAAATACCTACGTATGAGCAATAGGCAGGGGCCCCAAAACCACCATCCAGGATTCCAAAAGGAAGCAGCTGCACATTACAACTCTGAAAAATTCAACAGTGTTTTGTGACCAACGTAAATTACTTTTCCACAAATGACATTCTTCGCTCTTGCAAAGGGTTGAAGCTAAAGTAGGCCTACAAAACTGGAGCACAAACTTTAGACAGAGCATGGATTCTTCTCGGGTTTTAGAAGGGTTCCAGATGGATGAGTTCATAAAATATCTGAACGTACTCCTCCTGGCCAATGGGAAGCATTCCAGCACGTAGCGACTCCGGAGAACAGCTCAGTGCAAGTGAATGGCACCATCTATGTTCAGGCATGTGCATACTTCCTTCATTTATCTATGTGATTCGTAAAGCATGCTCACAGCAAGGCCTTAGGGTGCACAAAGAGAAGGGCACATATTCTTTAAAGCTTTGCAGAGCAAAGAAGGGCTAAAATCTTTGGCAGGTATTACCAATGTCCTTGACCTTTAATGGGACTAAACTTACAACATAAAAAAACTGAGCAGGCAGCAATCCTACCTGCTTGTTCTCAGTCTTTCCCTGAGTTACATCATTCAGGCCTGGTCATTTATTAAACAGTATTTATATATCGCCAACATAGTACACAGTACTGTACATTAAATAGGGGCTGCAAATGACAGACAGATACAGATAGTGACACAGGAGGAGGAGAGGACCCTGCCCCGAAGAGCTTACAATCTAGGAGGTGGGGGAAGTACCACATAATAGAAATGGAATGGTGGGAAGTAGTGCTGGTTTAAAAGACAGAAGAAGACGGTTAGGCAAGTTTGAAAAAATGGGTTTTGAGTGCTCTTTTAAATGAGCAGAAAGTAGGAGCAAGAGGAATAGGACCAGGAAGACCATTTCCGAGAGTGGGGGCAGCTCTAGAAAAGTCTTGGAGCTGTGCGTGTGACGAGGTTATGAGTGAGGAAGCATTAATTGGTCATTGGGGGCCAGAAAGGTTAAGCGGGGCAAGAACTGTGGAGGGATTTGAAGGCAAAGCACAGAGGCTTGAATTGAATGATTCTCAGGTGAAATGGAAGTCAAAGAAGAGAACTACAAAGACAGACAGCAGAAGAAGGGTGATAGGAAGGATGGATGAGTCTGGCTGCGGAATCAATTATACATTGTAGAGAAGAGAGTTGGGTTAGTGGAATACCAGAGATGGCCGAAGATCTCAAACTCAGAAAGGGACATGCATGTCACAGATGCCGGCAAAAGGATGCAAGGATATGAATGTTTTTTTTTTTCTTTATTTAATGCAAACAAGCAGGTAAGTTTATTTTATTGCAGAAGATATATTGCCTGTCTCTTCTGCAATAAAGACCATGCCCACACACAATTTTTTAATGTTTAACTTTAGTTTTGCTTTCACCTTTGTGTCTCAGTAACACCTGGACATGAAATGAGTAAGCAGGGATCACAGACTCTGAAAGGCACAGAGAGCAAATAGGACATTCCAGAGGTTCTATTTCCAACTGTACAAGAAAATGAGCTTTTGTTGCAGTTTCTGAAATGATTTTCTATCACTTCCTGTCTCACAAACCCCGTCACTGCTGGGGCCCTGTCACAGATGGGGCCAGAGATGGGAATTTTCCCCCCTCTTATTGATATTCTTCTTCTATTTCCTCTAAATGAGGGCTTTATTTGGGTGCTGGGGTGCTTCATTCAACCAGTCATGTAATTCAGGTCCCCCTTGCTTAACTTTCCCCAGCCAATGAAAAATTGAAGCTGCACAATGAGAGCACTTTGTTCTCTCTTTTAACAAACATGTTCTAATAAAGAACAATTAATATATTACATTTTTGTCTTGGGCTTTAAAAAAAGAAAACAAAAACATAAAAAAGATAACTAATCAAAGAACAAAAAAAGTGTAAAAGCATGGATCATTTTCCAGGCAAATTTGCCAATTAAAATTCCGAAGATTTTGATTATTGTTTGGCGTTTCCATATAATTTATGAGCCAGATCAGAAAACAGCTGTTCATCTCTAGGAGCCCCCCAGCCACCTATAACACGTACGATATGAAGCGTAACTGACAGTTGCTTTTCCACATCTCACTGCCGCAAGCACACCAAAAAAAAAAACACAACAAAGCAAAGAAATATTTGCTGTGACTGGATACGGCCAAACATAACATTTGTGTTTAAAAAACCCCAAAAAAGGCCCGGTTTAAACTACTGTCCAAATGCGCACTGCAAATGAAAAACAGATGAAGGCTGGGAAGCATGTGAGCAGCGCGAAGAAAAATGTTTGTTTATGAACAGAAAAGAAAACTGGTTTGCAGCGAGCTTAACCAACAAAGCCGAGATCGCATCTGCGGCTACCAGACCGTGACTCGCACGGCGCAAAAAAAAAAAAAAAAAAGTGATCCTCGCAGGCCGTTCTGCCCTCAAATCTGCATTTTAGCTGTGAAAATAAACTGAACAAAAACACACACGGGGAAAAGCGAGCGGCTCAGCGGAATGTGTTGGGTCCAGTTCACACAGATGATTTGGCAAATGGAAATGTATATATATAGCTCAGCTGCGTCAGGCTACTGTGACAACAAAAGCATACCCCCAAGTTCAGGAGGCCTTGATTTCGAGGCCGTGGTGGCTTTACCTGTGGCAGAAGAACAGGATTCATAAGGAATAATAGTTTGGGGAGAGTAGGGCGAAAGAAATGTCTATTAAGTTGAGCCACCTGGGTCAATCATGGACCAATAGAATGTTATGAAAAACAAACATGCAGTTGTCAGATTACTAATAAAATAATATTTTCATTACTTATTTTACGCATGTCTTGGATGTGGTTGGGGCCTCAACGAGTCCCTATTTTCAAGGGGTAATAATAACACCCCCTCCCGGACGTCATGCAGGTTTAGCCATGTTGACTATAGAATTTCCTTGCTGCACAGTCTCTGTCTTCATGGCTTTGGCTACCAGACTGCAACCACAATCACTGAGATACTATCCACACCTTGATCTGGTATATAACCTGTATTTGAACCCGTGATTTTCGATGCTTTACATATTCGTGGTGAGAGATGAGCAAAATCAATTTCCATGTCTTCACAACGCCATAAAATGTATTCAAGGAAAATTGCAATTTTCTGGTCCTCTCGAATACGAGCGTGCAGATTTGCCTGATCCATGGAGAATCGCATCATTTATTAAGGCAAATGTAAACCCTGAACAAATGCCGTATGCTTTGTAGAGCGCTGTAATATAAAGAATGGGCATAAAAAATGCTTTCCATGTCCTTTGTTTCATCTGCTGTGAATAACATCTCTGCCTCTACATGTCTACATTGGCTTTTTGATGGTGACAACAATTGACAGTATAAATATGATGGTGACAAATGAATAAAGGGACATAAGGTCACCATCAAAATTATTAATCACAAATGGTGATGAAGGATAGTGCATGGTCATTTTTAAAGATGGACATCAGATGATCGTTACTGGAAACAATCTTTTGTGATAATTTCTAGAGGCAAATTAGAGAATGAGCATTGTGCACACAGTGCTGTTCTTTACTATGGAGAGGGGAAGAGGATGAGGGAGCGGAACGGAAAGTCACTTTGCTCTTCTTTTTTAGGAATGCTCAGCAATCGTTCTTTTTCAGATGTTCATCAATCAATGGCATGAACAATGTTGAATGACCACTGCACACTTATTATCACCAGAGACAAACATGACCGTTCGAGCTGCAATTATCTGACGTTTGTATGAAGCAATAATGTGAATGCACTGAATTGTAAAGCGATTGTAACAGCAGTAATCTCTAGCAGTCCTGTGTAATGTATCTTCAGTCTATGGTGGTCTTCTGAAGCATGTCTTGAAAGTGAACATTTACCATTTAAGCAGTTGGGTATTGCAGAAAAGGACAGGCGAATTCCCTTCTGCAATAGCGGTTCTTACCAGCCTGATCAGCCTTGCCATCAAATTTTTGCACAGCTCAGTTTGGTTGCAAGGGAAATCTGCAATCCAGGCTTCCTTGCACATGCAAGGAATGTATGAACTCTCACATGCCTACACGGGAGTTGGATCATGCAGACACAGCCAATCAAGGTCATCTTAAAGAAGAAAAGGAGGAGGAAGATGGCAGGAATGGATGGGAATAGGAGAGTAGTCATGGGTTTGGTTCTGCTTTAAACTTACTTATCTTCAATCCCACAGCGCAGTTGATTGGTCCGGAGGGGTCTTCCATCGGGTCCCGTGTCGTCCCGGCATCCGTCTCTGAGCCAGCGCGCCGGGCCCCCCCATCTTCGCCTCTTCTTTTGGGTTCTTCTTCCTACGTCAGCCAACCCAGGCGCAAAATCAGGTGATGTAGATTATAAAAAAAAAAATTGCCGATTTCACTGCGCTTGCATAAGATTGGCAATTTTTTTCCCTTTTCTTTAAAAGGCTTCTAAGAGCACCAAAGAGCCTCCTAGGATGCGTGACGTAAATATCCTGTAATAAAAGGGTTTTCCGCCCTGGTATGTAAATTTAAATTTCTGAGTTTAGGTACGCTTTAAGTCTCCAGCAACTCCTATAGCATGATTTCAGACTCTTTCCTATTCCCTGAGCTATTGCATGCCTGCAGTACTTTTTTTTTAGCTTTTTCATTACCTTAATGTTACGTGTGGCCCTTTGGTGATGTCAGAGGTTGCATTTGATATCCCTCTATCAAGAATATTGACCAGGGGTCGGCAAACTTTTGGACTACTAGGCCATTTCAGGAGGTCAAGAAGTGCCTAGGCCAGAAGAAACAAGGTGTCCAAGGAAAGGTTCTTTTTCAACCGTGACTGCAAGCGAGCAGCCTCAGTCTTCGCTCAACCCGGTGTAGTCTCTGTACGTGTGCGCGTGCTTGGAATCGATATGCTCCTTGAGATTGGACCACTTGAAAGTGCTGTTGGCGTCATTGCACCCCAAATACAGGGCTTTGTTGCCGCGTTGGATGAAGAATATTTTGTCAGTCCATTCGGGGTTGAAGACACGATGTTCGAGGTCAACCTTCCAGAGACTGGTAGCTGCGCGTTGCTTCTGCTCTTTAGGCATAGTAATTGGGGTTGCTGTGCGGGAACTCGATATCGCGGGAACTGGATAACGCTACAATTCAATTAGGCCAGATCCAACAAAAAATAACTAGGGGGGCGTTAGGCCAGACTGGAATACTGGTTAGGCTGTAGTTTGCAGTTTGTAGTTTTCTAGATGATGAAATTTGCTCTTCCTTTTTTGCAACAAGTCACAAATGAATCTGTTCTTCTCTACTTGTGTTTAATATTTGCTGCCCCTAGGTGACAATGTGAGCCTTTATGAGGTTTCCATTTAGGAATACATACAATGCTTTCACTTCCAGGGGCCTCAGCAGTTTACCAGTTTGCTCTGTAGATCTCAGTGTTCCAGGAGAAGTTAGATTCCTGCTCAGTCCCTGTTTTCTTTCACTCTTTCTTTCTGGGCTACAGAAGACAGGAGGGAGAGATAAAAGTTAATCAGCACTAGCTGTGTTCTCATTCAGGGATCTATTGGATGGTTCCTGTGACCTCATCTAGACAGTTTGTGGCTAAGGAGAGCGATTCCCAGATCCTTCATAGTCTCTACGCCCCTGTACAACCTCAGACTTTGTATGCTGCAGTCTAGGTGTGTGGTCTCTTTCCACACAGGCATCGAGCACACGGACTACATCAGATTTATTTTATACAGTCACGAAAGCCAAACATCTACTTAAAGTGGACCTGTTAAAAAAAGCTAAATAATCCAGCGGCCTACTTAAAGGGCCAGTGAATATAAGAAGTTAATAAAGGCATATGAAATTAAAGTCAAAACTTTTCCAGTTCATTTTAAATAGAGCAAGATATGAATAAAGGGGTTTCTGCTACTTGTGACCCACTGGGGAGTTTTCCCTTCACTTCCTGTCCTGTAAATGTAGCATGAAGAGAGGAAATATCTCCTAAATCCCTATAGACATTTGTCAGGACTAAAAATGTTGTATCTTTTTTTTTTCTCTAGCCTTGTGACAAAGGTAAGAAAGACTGATGAAGAAAGTAAATCCCCCTAATAGGAATATGTAAGTAATGGAAAGTTGTCCGGAGTTTTACCTTCTCGCCACTGTAATCATCCACCAACAACTAAAACTAAATTCAAACAATGCAAATACTCAAAGTAATCATTTTGAATAAGGGTACACATAATAGTAAGAAAACTTTTCTATAAAAAGGATTGAGTAGCTGTGCCTGCCTAAAACTGTGCAGCTACAGAACCTGTTTCCTATAATTGCATGTAATACAGGAATGTTGGGTAATGTAGTCCGGCATTAACTTTTCTTAATACTTTGGGTGTCTCATGGTTACACCTGATTGACCCGAGTTCATAACAGAGAGGAAATAGGATGTAGTGCAGTGTACAAACACATTGTTTGCATGCCCCTATTGACAGATTGCTATTGGAAATGGACAAGTTTGTTCAATTTTGGGTTTGGTTGAGCTGTAAGTTTCCATTCCTGCACTGAAGATAAAACCATTTGACATGTAAGACCTCCAAAAAAATGTGAATTACCGTATTTTTCGGCGTATAAGACGCACTTTTTCTTCCCCAAAACTGGGGGGGAAAAGTGGGTGCGTCTTATACACCGAATACATGGTAAAAAAAAAAAAAATCATACTCACCCGATACCGCGATCCCGCGATGCTGCGTGCTTCTTTAATCACTCTGTGTCAATGTATCCCCTTCTGATCACTCTGTGTCAATGTATCCCCTTCTGATCACTCTGTGTCAATGTATCCCCTTCTGATCACTCTGTGTCAGAGTGATTAGAAGGGGATACATTGACACAGTGATTTTTAAGTATTTTGTTCAGGATCTTTTTTTTCTAGGTTTTTCTTGTTTAAAATTGGGTGCGTCTTATAGGCCGGAGCGTCTTATACGCCGAAAAATACGGTATCTTTAAAATTGTGGAAAGCGTCACTCAAAAACAGGAGAGCTCTGCAAAGAAAGCTGTAGTGACAGACATTAACACTCGTCCTCTTCTTAATCCTCCTGTAAGCAGGTATTTTAAAGTTCAGGCTTGCATGGGTTTCAATACACAGGACCAATGGACGTCCGATCATCATTGCAAGGTCTAGACATTTTCAGCCACATTCTTGTGTTTACGTGTGCTAGTTGGAAGTACCAAACAGAGGAAGGTTGAGTGCATCTTGCTGTACTCCATCCTACTGCTTATTTTGACACAAATCTGCATGCCTAGCATGCTAACCAAGCAACCATCAACTTGAAGAAAAAAAAAAAAAAAAAAGACAAATCCTTTTGGGGTCCGTAGTCTATGACCAGCTCTACTTAGCTGTGTAGCCTTTTGTTTCATATCAGCTGCCATGTTCAAAGAAGACTTACAAGTGACAGCTGTCAGAATCCTCCCAAGAGATTAATGGACAGGAAATCAACTGTGGAAGAGGTCACTCCCCACGACACCAAATTTCTATTTAAATATAAAGGAAAAGAGAAACAGTTCCTTTATACAACAACCTTTATGTTTAAAGAAGAACCCGGTTAAGTATTCATTTTTTTGCATAAAATTGAAACTACAGAAGATTGTAAACCTCATCTAGATTATATTTTTTCTGTGCATTGTGAAAGGTATACAAACCCAATATGGCGGCCACTATTAGTAGATGGAGGATTTCAAATTAAAATTCTTGCCTCATTGCATACACCTAATGCGATTGCTGCCCAAAGCAAATCTGTGCAATCAAAATCAATGACAACTAATCTGAACCCATTATTTGCTGCAATCTTCAGTCCTATACAAAGTGTAAAAGGCCCATATGACTACTCAAGAGTCTATGACAAGCACTCCTTGCATAAACCTAAAAGAAACTTAATCAGAAACATAGAAAACTTATCCTTTGCAGTAAGTGGGATTGGCTGCTTACAGACAGCAGATTAGCTATTTACAATTTTTGTTACTTTTGAACAATATGTTTCATCAACAATTTCATAAATCAAATGTTAAGGAAATAGCCAATAATCAATTACTCAAACTTATTTCAAGACACCTTCCACATCAACCCCCATTATGAAGTTGGCTTTGGTCACCATCATGCTGAACATAAAAGTGACCTCAATAGTACAAACCTAACTTTCGTTGTACTGACCTCTCCTTTAATGTATAGGCTGGACTTAGCCTTGCAAATTGATTTGAAAATTAAACATTCTGAAAATTCCACCATCACCTAAATAATTTAGGCTCAATGATAAGACCATATTCAGGTTTATTTATTATAAATACATAAAACAGGTCTTATAGGAAAAAAATGGTGAAATAGTGTAAACTTCACAAGAAACCAGAATAGACTTTATGAGCTGAGCAGAAATGTCACCAAAACTAAAAAAAATAGATTTAGAAATGGATAAAACAGGGTGCCAAAAATCCATTTACTAATGACCACTTGTCAGTCTTTTACTGCAGTTTGATAGAACCAATTCACATGCATGTTTTCTGGTAAGGTGTAGGTGTGCTACGATCATCTTTTTTAAAAGCTACAGCAAACTGCAACACATAAATGCAAACTGGCCACATTGGATGCAATAAGATTTGTAGTCATTGGGAAACATTTTTCTCAGATTTATCCCAGCTACTTGAATGTTTTCAAGTTTCTAAAAATACAACTTGAAGAAAGATTCAAAATGTATCATTACCTTTTACGTAAAGGAGCAGAAATCCTATTTTTAGGCATAGTGCCTCTTTGAGATCTGTACTGAAATGAATATAATGATCTCACTTGTAAACTTAAAACCTAAAATGTCACCCCCTTCCCCTATTCCTTCACCAACAGTTTCCCTAAATGAAAATGACAGCACAAGATGTTTTGCATAAATGTAGTCTTTCACCATTCCTGCAGCTCACGGTGGGAGTTGATAATGTAGTATCAAATATCGCTTTTTTTATAGTAAACCAAGAGGATTGGTACCGTGTCACCACGTACAGACCACAGCGTGCGGAATGGGAAGAGGTTGTACTTGTGAGAGTACAGGAGGAATACTAAAGTACAAAACTTCATTAGCAGTTTATAACACAGGAGTACAGGTACACTGTGCTACCCATAGAACAAAATTGTATAAAAAAAGTCAAAAGTGCAGCCTCAAATACACAAGCTGATCCAGAGAAAGGTAGATAAACCACTTATAAAGAATGGTTCAAGTTACTTTCAGCAACATCCATAATCCATTTAGATTTTTTAGTGCCATGCAAACAAAAGGTATAATCCTTTATCATTGGCTTTAAACTAAAAATGTACTGCATTTATAAATCGCATTCAAGTCAGTAATTTGGATGAAAAAAGGGAAAACTTCACCAGGCCTGGACAAATCCCAGAATATAGACAGGTTTTTCTTAGTCTTCTGCTGTTGTGTACTAACTAACTTCTTAATACAGAAGACAATCCATTAAGGTGTCAAGTCAGCTGATCTATGGTCAATCCACATTTAATAGAAGCCAAAGAAAAAAACACGTACCTCGCCTGCAGAAAAGTGTTTCAGCTGCTCTACAGCACCTTGTCACATGACCTATACAACAACACTGGTCACATGATCCCTGCCAAAGGCACTGCTATAAAAAGTAAAACTTGCTAGTCATTGGCTCTACCTGAAACATAATCCTCGTTCTTAAAAGAAGACCGAGGCATTGCTCACATGACCAGCCACAAGAAAAGCCTTCAGTTTATTATCTGAAGGGAAGGTAAGTAACTCACATGTTTAGGATTGTTGGGTTGGCCGGAGATAAAATTTATATCACTGCCTATTGGCTAAAAGTCCTCCCTAATACCAATAGTTTTCAGCAGGATTATCACACAATTTGTCAAAATTATTTCTTGCCAACTCTCCGAGTAACACCATAGCATAAAAAAACAGTTCCGTGCACAAACTTCTTTTCTCCTCTCATAAAAATATATTTTTGATAAACATGATAAAGGTACATTTCCTAATACTGTAAGCAACATTTTATTGGGATCCAGCACCAACTCTATTTTCCAATGATCTGGCTACAGCAAGTGTAGGAAATTATTCGTACAGAATGTTGTGCAGCCAAAGGACGGCCTGGAGTTTGGTTTGTATTTCGATGGATGGTCTTTGAGTGAAATGTCACAGGATGTAATGTACAAAGTATACAGAGGAAAAAATTAACCCGGACACATGTAAGCCAGTTGCCCCCTTCTCATCTTTCACATAGCATACATTGCAAGCGGGCCCAAACCAAAATACAGGCAGCTTGTAGAGCATCTCTAGCAAAGGAAATGGTGATATATGAATACAAACAGCCAGGGAGAGCCTGCAAGAAGTCCCCACCACCTCCATCCCTCTTCTGCAATGTGAAGGTGCTTTTTGTATATGACCATAAGGGGCCAGGCCAAGGATAGAAGAAAAGTACCTAGCCACAGGAATCGCACTGCAGAGCAGGAGCCATATAAGCCACAGGATACCAAGAGGGGCGGTCAGGGTCTGCACACTTGCAATAGTCTCCGTTTTCTGCATTTGTCTGGTAGCACCCTGCGGTGATACAGTCTAGACCTGAAAAGAGCCTCCAAACAATGCAGCATTGGCTTGCACACACACAAGCTTGCAGGGGGCTGATCCCTGCTCCTCAGTGGGTGACAGAAGAGAAGGGGCAAAGAAAATTGAAGATGACAACTTTTATGGCAGTTAAATGACTTTTCTTTAGGTCTCTGATGGTTAGGGCAATAATTGATAGCTTTTAAAAACAAAAAAACTTTTGTAACATTCTTCATGGTTAAGGAAATTTAACTCCCCTTTACTGATCTGTAAATTTGCTCTGGGTTGATATTTGTAGTTCTCTAACAGCTCTTTCAGTTTTCCAAGAATATGATTAAACATTTAATGGATTCTGTTTTTATCTAATATACACAACTGTATCCCAGAAATACATTTATTAGTGCATTTATTGGCCTCAACGTGTTATCTCAAATTTATTAATAAAATATTTTTACCTGGCTTACTTATCACTAAGAACAAATCAACTGATAACCAAGCTCCAGGATCTGTCATAGTCAAGCTTAGACCTCGGAGCCCTCATATAAGGGGCATGCACAGTTCTAGCTCTATCTTTTCTATGGAAATATGGGTAAAGCCAAAATTTAGCCAAATCTCTACAGCAGATACAAGCCTTGGAGTTGTCTCCACACAGCATAGATCACTCAGGATCAATTTCTTGCAAAGTTAAATAATGTATGGATAGCCTTAGCAACAAAAAACATGAAGATGTTTGTTGGTACCCCACATGAAAAAACAAAAACCCACAGCTGCCTCTGAAATCATCTGAGGGAATTGGCATCTATGATTGTTTATTCTTTAACTTTGCTTTTGAGCTTTGATTTAACTGAACAATTCAAATAACACAAACATGACAAGACCATTGTTTTTTTGTTGGACAAGCTTTAGAGGCAGTCACTGCAAACAAGCAATATCTAAAGCTTTCAATTAAACTTGTGCACCTGTCCACAGGTAGTTTGGCACACTTTCCCTGCCCAAACAATTCCAGGTGTGTCAGGATTGAAGGATTCTCTCTTCAGACTGCAAGTTTCCATTCTTTTACTAAACCATAGGATTTAAATTAGTGCTTTATACAAGACCACTTCAAAAAAAGTACAGGGTCTTGTTTTTAGCCATTTGCTGTTTTTTTTTACCTGTGGGTTTTGGGAGTTTCCTGGCATGGAGCAGTATATTTCACAACAGAATGCCTTGAGATTTCATTGCTTCATGTGCAGACTTATAACAAGCCTCCTCCATGTTTCACAGTAGGGATTGTTCTCTATTCTTTGAAAACATTTTTGGTCACCTATGGACATTGAACTGAAGTGACTTGCCAAAGTTCTAGTTTTGTTTTATCTGTTTAAAGCATTCTACTAGAAACATTGTGGCTACTCAGTATTCATTTTAGCAAATTCCTGTCTAGCTTTTTTTTTTTTTTTTTGCTTTTCTTTCCAGAAAGTGGAGTCGTCCTGGGACTTCTTCCACTGAGCCTGCTGTCATTAGGAAAAGTGATGGATGTGCAATTAAGCACTAATAGACCTTGACCTTGGATTTTGCCTGGTATTTCTTTGGACTTTGTGCCTACTGTTTTCTATCTGTTTGCCCATTCTAGGGTCATGCTAGGGAATTTGGCTACAGTCATATGGACCTTAAACTTCCTATTAATATTCATAACTCTTCACACAGAACCATTAGGCTTCTTACAAAAGGTCTTATAGCCTTTGCCTTCAACCGTTTGTACGTAATTTTCTTTCTGACCTGCTCAGACAATTCTCTCCCTGGCTTTCTCTGGTCCATAATCAGTGGGACATACAAGGATACCAAACAACTCAATCATACAATGATACAAAGCAAATCAAGATGTAAGTGATACAGACTAACAAAAAAAAATAGCTAGTTCATAAAACTAGCTACTTAAGGATTTATAATATTTTCTAGGGGTGCCTACAAACATGTCTAGGCCATTTAGAATATCTTTGCAATCAATACACACTTGCTTTGCTCTACCATAAAACCCATCCAAGCCATTCGGGTATACTATATGGGACTAAAGCTGTTTTTTTTTTTTTTTTTAACTTTTAAGCACGTTTAGGCACTTTTTCAATAAGCGGTAAGGGTACCAACAAACTTATTCACAGCCGTGAGATGGCTTACACAGTGAAATGTACAAAAAGTTTATTCATTAACAATTCTATCATAGCAATGGGCTCATCTATGTGTAATATTAATAATATTACACATAGTAATATTAATATGTGAGGAATTGAATCCTAAAAGACACAATTTGCACTTTGAAGAAGGGCTTCTCAGTCACTGTTGATGAGTTTGTCTTGACTCCCAACTAATGACAGTGAACATGTGACTGCAATAAAACACTCAACTGTTGTAAATAAATAAGTGCGTGGTCTGGAATCCCAATCATTTGGCAATCTCTGTAAATAGTAGTTAATACTGTACACGGGTCTTGCAACACTACCTGCTTTACCAACATGCACTTTGGAATGAATTAAAAATAGAACTTGTGTACAGGAAGTGCTGGAAACGATGCACAGAAACCAATAAAACATAAAGCCACAGCTACCAATCAGAAATCAATGTGCTGCAATGAAACAAGAAGTTTTGATGTGTTGCAAGAAGTTATTGCTCACCATTGCTGTCCTGCAGAAATAAAACAATGCAGCTTATGGAGAATATTGAATGTCTTCTCTTCTTGGACCTTTTTTTGTTTTGTTTCATAAACCTTTTTATCATGGGGGAACCCTTGAAATAACTTTCAGGTCTTCAGGGAACCCCTGTTATAATTACTATATCCACAGATTACAGTATATTAGTGCAGTGGTCAGTAGGAACAATGTTACCCTTACATTGCTGGACATTGGGAAGAATGTCACCCTTACAGATAGCCCAAAAAATCATTGGAGTCACATAAACTGACCTGAGAAGTACAAACTCCTCAAGGAATCCCCAGCAACCTCTGGAGGGACAAACGCTGCTTTAGAGTGTCAGCTCTGTGGCACTTGTGTTCGTATCCTTTGGCTGATTGCTTTATCACTATTAAGCACATGTATACGTTTATTTGGATGCCACCCCATGGCACTAAAGGCAATTTCAACATTCAATCATGGACAAAATTGATACAAAAAAAAACTAAAATTAAACCAAAAAGCAAAGAAACCCAGCAAAATGTATGGAGCCCCCTGATTGTTCTTGCCATAGCCACCTGCCCCATTAGACTAAATAGTCTTCACAGCCTGAGAAAAATACCAGCTGAGCTTTTTATATGCTAAAACACATTCTAATATAACAAACCCTGAATATAGGGAACTCTATAGCAGAAGCTTGCATACAGACACACAATATTAATATACTAAAGCCTTATATATGGAAATAATATAGTAGAGCCTGGTGAAAGGAATAATCCCACAGCAGAAGCTTTTATATGGAGGACTAATAAAACAGACTTTTATATGGAATAATAAAAATATATCAGATTCCTATAGATGGAAAGACAATGGAACCCAGCCTGCTGTACATATTAGAAATATAGCGATCATTCACATAGCAGAACCTTGTAAATGGTATAATAATACAACACAATCACATGGATGGTGCAGGATCAGCAGATGTTTATATACAAAGTAACATAATATTGTATCAGATTGTATCAATATTGTAACACTTCTCTAGGTGATGTTATCATACATAAGTGTAATGAATGAATATAATACAGGAGATCCCCAGCACAGATTGCCCGGTGGCACCATCTCACCTCTCTGTGCCCATAGGACTTGCAGTAAATCCCAGCGGTCATGCCTTCCAGTAAATCCAATCCTGGAGCTCACACAGTCCCAATACAGAAGATCCTTGGCAGAAAGTCCCAGGCAGGAGTCTGAATCCAGGTCAGGGGCCCCAACTGTCCTCTATAGGGATACCCAGCAAGAGAGGAGACTGTGGCTGCTCCCAGGGGTGCTGTGCCCCTTCATACCCGCACAATGGTGCCCAGGTACTGCGGGGATCAGCCGGCAGAAGGCAGAGAAGAGGCAGCAGCGTCCAGCCCTGGGAGAAGAAGGGAAGGAGGAGGAGGAGGGCTGGGGGTGGAGGAAGCACTGAGGGTGGGACCTGTGTGGGAAAGACCCTCTGTGTCCCAGACCCCTTCCCTGCCGGCACCCAGCATGCCAGGGGTTAATTCCTCCCCTCCCCCGCCTCTGCATTCCTGCTAGGTACAGGGGCGTCCCAGGCTGACCTTCCCTGTGCTCAGTGACAGCACTGCAACCTCAGGACACATTCCACACCTGGGAGAAGGGGCAGTATCCTGCTTTATCCTAAGGGGATACCTGTATACACCCCATAGCATGTGCAGCACCCATAGAGATCAGTGTATACACCCCATAGCATGTGCAGCACCCATAGAGATCAGTGTGCAGCACCCATAGCATGTGCAGCACCCATAGAGATCAGTGTGCAGCACCCATAGAGATCGGTGTATACATCCCATGGCATGTGCAGCACCCATAGAGATCAGCGTGCAGCACCCATAGAGATCAGTGTATACACCCCATAGCATATGCAGCACCCATAGAGATTAGTGTATACACCCCATATCATGTGGAGCACCCATAGCGATCAGTGTATATCACCCATAGAGATCAGTGTATACACCCCATAGCATGTACATCACCCATAGAGATCAGTGTGCAGCATCCATAGAGAACAGTGTATACACTCCATAGCATGTGCAGCACCCATAGAGATCAGTGTATACACTCCATAGCATGTGCAGCACCCATAGAGATCAGTGTATACACCCCATATCACATACAGCACCCATAGAGATCAGTGTATACACCCCGTATCATGTGCAGCACCCATAGAGATCAGTGTATACACTCCATAGCATGTGCAGCACCCATAGCGATCAGTGTATATCACCCATAGAGATCAGTGTATACACCCCATATCATGTGCAGCACCCATAGTGATCAGTGTACAGCACCTATAGAGATCAGTGTATATGCCCCAAAGCATGTGCAGCACCCATAAAGATCAGTGTGCAACACCCATAGGGATCAGTGTGTATCACCCATAGAGATCAGTGAATATCACCCATCGAGATCAGTGTATATCACCCATAGGGATCAATGTATAACACCTATACAGAGCAATGTACATCACCCATAGAGTGCATAGCATATCCCCTATATTGTGCAATGTGTACATTACCCATAGAGATCAGTGTATAGCACCCATAGAGTGCGCAGTATGTCCTCTATAAAATTCAATGTGTGCATCACTTATAGAGATCAGTGTATATCACCCACTGAGTGCACAGTACACATCACCCATAGAGTACACAATGTACAACACCCATAAAGAGCAATGTACATCACCCACAGAGTGCACAGTATATACCCTATAAAAACAATGTGTGCATTAACCATGGAGATCAGAGTATATAAACCATGGAGTGCAGAGAATTCCCTCTAAAGTGCAATTTGTGCATATTTTAAAAAGTGTAATGAGGTCATTGCATACATTCCCCAATCACATACAGTGTACAGATCAGAGTATATCACCCATAGAGTTTAGTGTAAATCAGCTATAGAGTGCATAGTAAATCCCCAGTATATCCCCTACAAAGTCCAATGTATACATCACTCATGTAGATCAGTGTTTTCACTGATACAGTGCACAGTATATTCCCTATGAAATGCAATGTGTGCATTACCCATAGAGTGCACAGTATACCCTCTACAAAATGCAATGTGTACATCACTCAGAGATCAGTGTATATCACCCATAAAATGCACAGAACATTTCCTATAAAGTGCACTGAGTGCATCACCCATGGAGATCAGTGTACAGAACCGACAGAATGCACAGTGTATAAATTCAATCTATGCATCACCCAAAGAATGTATAGACCATGCCCTATAAAGTGCAATGTGTGCATAACCCATAGTGTAGAGATCAGTGTACAGAAGCCATAACATTCTTAAGATTCCCATAACAATAAATCCTATATAGGAGTGCCCTGCATACACCCCCCTATAAGGTGCATACTTCCTACTGACCACCACACTAATGTGCTGTGAGGTGTGAATATATTAATATAGCAGGGGTTCCCTGAAGACCTGAAAGGTATTCCCCCATGTTAAAAAGGTCTAGAAAAGCTGCCTTGGGAAGTACAAATCGCATGAACTGTGTAGCGCCCCCCTCCAAAGGTTTAATGTGTGCACAGTGAAAACCCCCTACAGACTTTAATGTCTACATTCCCTGTAGAGTGCATAGTGTATATCCCCCATAGATTACAATGTATGCATCTACCCAGCATGTGCATTGTATACATCCACATACAGGTAATCTGTATACATTCCCTATAGAGAACACTATTCACACCCTCCTTCCCCTGCTGTGCACTGTGTATTATCCTTTATAGGATGCACTCTGTCTTCTGATAATTATTACTGTATACATCAACCACATTTCTCATGTACTGTCCATCAATGTGCAATATACACTCTTTTATTGATCAATAATACTGAACAGATGTCTTCAGTGTATATTCATATTGTATGTATGACTACGGTAGGGACATTAGATTGTGAGCGCCTTTGAGGGACAGCTAGTGACATGACTATAGACTTTGAACAGCGCTGCGTAATATGATGGTGCTATATAAATACTGTGTAATAATAATAATATGTATATCCCCAGAGTTTCCTGTGTATTGTACAAGCATGTGGTTCATAGTCTGCAGTCTTTCTCAAGTTTATTAACATGGGGGAACCCTTGAGATAACTTTCAGGTCTTCAGGGAACTATTTCTATAATTCTATATGCACAGATCACAGTACATTGATGTGGAGGTCAGTGGGAAGAATCCTCTTACATTGCTGGCCATTAGGAAGAATGTCACCCTTATTATTATAACCCTAGATCTCCAGTAGGCATCATTCACAGATGATAATATTCCTAGATTAATAATAATATCTGCACCCACCACAAATTGTACTTTTGTTTATTATACATACAAATCCATTGCATGCCTTTGTGCTTTCATTGAGAACCATTAGAATCAGATGTAACCTTGTAAAGCAAAACCTTCCATAACAAATACATTTATATCAATTTAAAGTGTATCTAAAACTCATATTTTTTTATTTTGATTTGGATAGGGGAAAAGGGGGTAAGAACTTCTGCTATGTTTTCTAACTTTTTGTATTCCTATTGGAGAAATTCTATATCCCTTTGTCTTGGGGTTGAAAGTGAGGGAAACAAAGGGCACACTGGAGAAATCTTTTATTGGGGGCATTAGTTTTAAATGCAATTTCCCACTCACGCTTTTCACTTCCTGTTGTGTCTACAAGTTAATAAAGACTTTAATTCTTTTATTTTTCATATAATCATGGAAAAACTCATGATTACGCATAAATCAAGGGGTTGCATCTTTTTCGGATTGTTTTGCTCCAATTGGTGAGACTGCACACTACTTCCTGTCTCGGTGACACAACGACAAATACACACATCTCCATAGGTGCACAGATAAAAACTTGACAAAAATCTAAACCTTCCCCGTTCTATTCACAGGACTACGTTTGCATTCTGTGTCCTGAAGGCGCAAAATGAAGTAAACTGAAGGAAATTCCCATTAAGGACACAGGTTTAACATTTTTATTCAACAGGATTTATATAGTGCTAACATATTACGCAGCGCTGTACATTAAATAGAAGTTGCAAATGACAGACAGATACAGACAGTGACACAGGAGGAGGAGAGGACCCTGCCCCGAAGAGCTTACAATCTAGAACAAAATATAAAAAAAGTCACCAAGCATTGCTCACAGTTGCTCTTTATTAGCCAGTCCTGCCATATTATTGGCCAGTTTAGCCAAAATGAACCAACACCAAATGTTCCCTGATTTATTTTTATCATTGTTAAACCTACCAGAAGATTACCTAAATTGTGCCGCAGATTTCTCACTCACTTTTTCACATGAAATTCATTGCATGACAGGCAGTATGGAGGCTCAGTGGTTAGCACTCATTAGCTAGCAAACTTTGAATGGAAGTCATAAAAGTTATTTGCTATTTGTTAGCAAATGGTTTCAACCCTGGACCAGATCCCTTCCAAGTTTGGTGATCAGCCAGGTTCACTGATAAAAGCGTATCTTCTCTTGGGGAGCTTTAATAAATCAGCCCCATTATCTGCATGGAGTTTGCAGGTTCTCCCCGTGCTTGTGTGGGTTTCCTCCCACATTCCAAAAACATGCAGTTGGCAATTGGCTTCCCCCCAAAGTTGACCTTAGACTGTGGTAAAGACATATGACTATGGTAGGGACATTAGATTGTGAGCCCCTTTGAGAGACAGCTAGTGACATGACTATGGAGTTTGTACAGGGCTGCATATTATGTTGGCGCTATAAAAACACTGTGAATTCTGTTTTTTTGGAAAACGTTCCAGGATACAAGAAAAACGTTGCAGGTACAAGAATAGAATATTTTACAATCTTTGGTGAAAAATAGAAATGACCAAAAGTGCGTCCATGTGTCCATGCAATGTATGAAAATGTATACCCTCTTAGCCAAATGAACATAAAGGGTTCACAGTATTTTCAGCCTCATTTTTATGACAGCGCGGGGGTCAAATATTTATTTAGGCATGAATGAATTTTAGAGTATAGGTTCGCTTTCAGCACGAGGTGTACTCAGCTTGGGGAGTAAGAGGCAGACATAGTACAGAGGGCACACATCCTGTACACAATCACTTTCACACACACATTCACTGTACACAGAGGCCCGGGCCCAGCCTGCTGCATACCAAGACTTGCCCTGTGGGAGTGTTCAGCCAGCGGAAGCTGCAGCCTCACAGTCTGGGCTACATTTGTGTTTTATCCTGCAGGCCTCTTTGAAGTCACCAAGAGGAAGAAAAGAAAAAAAAACTCACCCTGCGGGCACATGAATAGCACTTACTATCTCCATAGTTGCAGCATTAACTAAATAACAGGATTAGCCGGTCCGGAGATGTTTGGGTGCTTTAGGCAACCATCTTCTGCAGCTCAGGTCATTACAGAAAAAAAATAAAAATAAAATTCAAATAATATTATGTGGAATAGTTTGAGATTTGTGTGTGGCCTTTTGTTTCTGTGTATTGCCAATAAAATTTTTTGTTTACAAAATTTGTTTACAATTTAAAAGTCTATATTTTAAAGTAAAACGCTGTGTAATATGTTGGCACTTTATTAATACTGTTTATTATTATTATTAATAATAATAATAATAATAATAAAAACGCCTTGGCAGTTATAGTTTCAAGTCTGAGGAGTAAAATATTAATGTCTAGGTTCTTGTAACAATAGGTGGAATTGGTGACCAAGAGCGAATTGATAATATATATATATATATATATATATATATATATATATTCTTCACCCCCTATTTATTGTACAGCACTGTGTAAAATAGAGGATATTTCTCCCACCTCCTTAGATTGTAAGCTCTTGGTCCTCCCCTCCTCCTGTGTCACTGTATCTGTCTGTCATTTGCTACCCCTATTAAATGCACAGCACTGTCCAATATGTAGCTCTTTATAAATACTGTTTTTATTATTATTATTTATAATAATAATATGTTGGCACTATTTAAATCCTGTTTATTAATAATATTATTAATAATGATAATAATATGTTGGTGCTATATAAATACTGTTTTTATTATTATTATTAATATATAAAATAATAATATATATGTGCCAGTGCCTGAAAACATAATAGACTGACAACATCCAACATATCATTATTATACCTATTTATTATCAAACAGTAATCATATAGCAGTAACATATTATGCAGCGCTGTACATTAAATAGGGATTGCAATTGACAGACAGATACAAACGGTGACAGGAGGAGGAGAGAACCCTGCCCAAACGATATTACAATCTAAGAGATTGTGACTGTCTAAGGCCTAGTACACATGAGCAAGTCTTCCACCAATTGTGTGCATGCCTTACCAATCAGAATAATCTTTCCATACTCAGTTGCACAGAAGTTTTAAAACACTGCAAGAATGAGTACATTATTCTTCCTGCTGTTCTTTCTCTGGTAGAAAGTGTTGAATTTGATAAATCCTTCTTACACATGACATGACTTAAATATTTTACCTACACATTGGGCCTGATTTATTAAAGCTCTTCAATACTAGAGAAGATAGACTGTCATTAGAGAACCTGGGTGATCCAGCAAGGCTGGAATAGTTTATGATTGAAAACATTTGCCAACCAAAAGCAACTGTTTTTTTGAAGAAATCCATTCCAAGTTTGCTGGATCACCCATGTTCTCCCATGATAGTCTATCTTCTCCAGCCTTGGAGAGCTTTAATAAATCAGGCCCATTGGATCTATCCACATTTAATTGGAAACTCCAAACCAGTCAGCTGCTGATTTCCTTGCTTTTTCTTATAGCAACCAGATTGTTTTTGGATATATTTGGTTGCAATCAGTGCAATTTAGCATCGGATTGAAAGCATCTTATTGGAAGTGTAACATCCCAGTTTCCTTGCCATCTTTCACAATGGGATCAGTTGTGAAATTGCGACTGGTTTCTAATTGTCTAGACGCTCCAAACGCCATTACCATAGTGATAGGATGGGGACGAGTTCCCATGAAAGATGGCTGCTGTGTTGTGAATGAAGACAATTCTGTATATGTGTACTCAGCACACAACTATATAAATAGCTGCTGCTGTTTTAGGCTTTTTTTTCTGTCAAAGGATTCCACAAGCTAAGAATAAAATAAACACAGCACTGGCCGCAAATAGCTGTTCAGCACATACTACGCTGCTGGCTCCCAGCACTGATCTAAGCAAGCAATGACCATTGCACGAATGGAATGTAAACCCTGCGATAAAAATGCAAAGTTCATTACAAGTTTCATTGCAGGATAAAGAACCGGAGAGAGATAGCTATTCAACTGCCTAAATGTCCACAACAAATGTCTCCATTACCAGCAGAGGGAGCTGTTAGGGGTACTAATAATCTGCCTGGGGTGATGTGGGGGCAGTGTAGAAAAGGGTATCACAGGTACCCTAACACAAATGATTAGAATAACTATAATAGAAAAGAGGCATTGGTGAAAGTAAAAAGCAATTTGGAAAACGCTGGATGTCTGGCTTTCAAAATTTCCCAAACTTGTTAAAATTTTCTGAATTTTGTGGCAGGTATTCCAATAGGGGACAAGTATGCAGGCTGCTTGCTTATTAGTAAAGAGAAAGTACTAAGGCCGGAAAGCCAGGCAACTAGTCATATGGAGGTCATCACTGATCAAACATTATGGCCAAAAGCACATTGACCGGAAGCCGAGTCCTGCACAGATTCCTGATCTCAACCCCACTGATCACCTTTGGGATGAATTGAAACATCTTAAATGGGCATAGGCATACTTTAAAACGAATTCTCAGAGGAGTGGAAACTGTTAAGGACCCAATGGTGAGGGCTAACTTTTGCCCATGCTTTTAAGAAAGGATGTTTAGCCAACTCATACAGGTGTGATAGGTACGTGAACACAAATGTTTCATAATATTGTGTACTTTTTCTACCATGTAATAATTACCTCTAGTGTTCTTCCCAGACCCTTTTAGCCGGGCGTACCACTCGGCACTTTTTAGTCACCACCTGACTGTTTTTGGGTGTTTACTAAAAATAGGTCATGATACAGGGGCACTGAACAGTTGGGGCATTATACCAAGATGATGGAAAAACAGGACCTACTCAGGGGGGGGTGGGCATTTGAAAGTTGGGACAAAGTAAAATGGGTGGTAGAAATCTAATAGAATTATAAGGGTTACTGGACTCCTAGGACAACAACAACTGGGAAAACCAAATTTGTCACGTGTTGCCTTGCCCACCTGCCTTCGGTTTCACCCCATCCCCAAAAATTTCTGGGGAGAACACTGACCTCATTTTATGCCTAGCTTTTCCCAACATGAGAAATATGGCTAACTTATTGCCAGTTTGCCACACCATGATGTGCAGGACATCACTGGGGCAGGAAAACAAGGGTACACCTCCCCTTGTATTTGTCCTCTACCATACAACCTACTTCTCATTTTTTTAAAAAAAAGGGTAATACATACCTACCCATTGTACAGAAATCACCTTAAATTTTGGAAGGTCCTTTTGTGTGTGAACAATCGCAAATGCCCCTTGTCACGCCCCTTTATATTTGTCGCAACCAATGCTTTAAACCGGTCGCATCGCTTGCTTTTATCAGGCCACCCCCGTGGTTGTAAGCATGTATATCAACATGAAGGACAGGCTGAATAATTAATGACATTTTGATCAAGCCGATAACAGCTCTTTGGCGGGAACCCTGGCATGGACAAGAATCGGGTGAGTAATGACGATACATTCGCCACCCTCACAACAATAATACTAAGAAGGGTGCAGCGTTTGCCAAATAAAGCTGTTTTGTCAGCCAACCCCTCCGGATTTGCATGAAAAAAGCCACTTTCAGGAGGAATTGCAGCTTAATTAAAGAGCAGCCTTCACCCTAATTAGCATTATCATGCTGCTTGGAACTTTGCATAAGTGTAAATCACTTCCTCATTAGCCGCTGGCACCATTGCAGAGGAGCATGGTACCAGATGTGGAGTAATACATGTACATAGATTTGTAATGTTCTGCAGATATACAGCAGCTTACATTCTGCATAATGAATAAAGTTAAAGCCTACCTAGATAGACAACCATTTTATGTAAAGTAAAAATTCTGGGTTTTTTTTGTTTTTTTTTGCAACGCCTTTTTTAAAAAAGAAAAAAGGGTGCAGCATCGCCCCCTTAAATGAATGGGAGCACAAAGCCTACGAATGGGAGCACAAAGCTACGTCAAGCATCCCGGGAGGCTCTTGGGTGCTCCTTCTGCACATACGAAGAAGGAGCCTTTTCGCGCAAAGAGAAAAGTGTTTTTTCCATCCTAGGTCACCCGATTTTGCATCTAGGTTGGGTGACATTGGATGAAGAACCAGGAAGAAGAGGAGAAGATGGCGGCACCCGGGGCGCCTGCTCCGGGTTAGAGCGAGACCCGATGCAAGACACCTATGGATGGATTGGGATGCTCTGCGGGATTAAAGGTAAGTGTATTTTTTTTAGGGGCACTTTTCAGTTTAGTTCCCCTTTATTGGTTCCATTTCTCAACTGGACACTGATATTTGATTGTCAGTCCAACCAAACATGTCTAAGCGATCATGAAGCCCAGTGGGCCATATTAGCACCTGGCTCCTCTTATGCGATGTATACTTCAACGCCAAGAACTTCCTGCCATTTTTTCCACATCTGTGCATTCCATCTCCTAAATTGTAAGCTCTTCATGGCAGGGTTCTCTCCTCCTCCTGTGTCACTGTCTGTCATTTCCACTCCTATTAATGAACATAGACCCAAGAGCTGAATGCCTTTCCCAGCCTTGTTACCCTCAGTGGAAAAAATACAATTATTTTAAGGTCTCAGGGAACCCCTCCTAAAATATCCAGGGGTCAACAATGCCCCTCTAGGATTGTGGTGAGAATGTTACCTATATAGACGGCATAAAGGATACTTATGTGGCTCATCCATGTGGTGGTATACACAGAACTATGCAGGTACTGCGTCAGAAAGAAGGACAGTCAGCCACAACTGCCTGCAACCTCTGAAGGAATCGTATGGTTCCATGCAGCAATGGTGCACTGACAATCCTTTGTCAATTAATAAATAAATATCATCCTAAGCCCTGAAATCATAAAAAAAAGCTTTTACATACTAAAACAATTTCAAAGCTATAAAGCTTCAACATTTTACTACAATTTTTCATGAATGAATAGCCAGTGATTTTCACATTAAGGTCCTTCTTCCACTCTGGCTCTCTATCAGCCTGGAATCTACTCTGGCTTTCTCTCAGGCTGCAACCCACTCTGGCTCTCTTCTCAGCCTCTTGCTAATAAATTCCCTTCTTCTTTTTTGCACCTGCGTGCAGGTGAATATAACCCAAACTCTGATTTGGGTTGGGCCAAGGAACCCACCCTTTCACTACCTTGGCCGGCTCCAGGGCCCTAAAATCCCTAGTTTTTCTTCCTAAAAACCTACACACACATAACTATTCTCTATTCCCGGGAGCCTTTCTAACACTTTCCCTGACATTTTAGGGACACTCTGTCACAATATCTATCCTAATCTTGAAAATTGTAAAAAGCCTTTTGTATACAGAAGCTCAGTAGCTCAAGTTGACAATTACAAACACAAGTAAAAAAGTCATTAGTAACTTCTCTGCCTCCTTTGCTTCTGTTAAAAAGGACCCCATATAAATATCAAAACAGGCAGCGAGAGAGAGAAGGAGAGTCTGAAAGTTATCAGCTCCTGCTGTGCTTTCTCTTTAGAAAACCAAGAATATACTAGAAATCCTTTGGTATGGATGTACCCCATTTATTTGAAATAAAGTATATATGTATGGTTAAAAAACACATATGACATCATCAATGTATAAGCCTAAAATAAACAAAACACAGAATCATTATTGTAATCATTTAGTCCGATGAAAGCATGGACCGGTATACACGGCACACAGCAATGCATGTGTGCTCAATGTCAATGGGCTGCCAAAGCTCCATCATGCACTCAAACCAGACTTGCAGCATTCTTTGGCCCTACATAAGCTACCTGTTGCATTGCAGAAACTGCAAAGAAAGTCTACTTCAAATGAAAAGGAAAAATAATAAAAGAAGGAATGCTACCATTCATCATTTGAAAGAAAGACGGGATCATCGCACGTTGTATGACAACAGGTCAGGATGAAGTCACCAGTGTGATGGCAATAAGATCTGTCTGAGAAGCTGCATTTAAATGTCAGGGCATGAGCAATGGATGAATATTCTCCATGTGCTCTGCACACAGAGAGCTTTGCACATAGTTTTATGATTCATTACAAGCAACCAGGTCTTGTACTTTCATTGCGGGCAATGATGACCTCATCGCTGAGGCCTGAATGGGGGAGATTATGTATAACTGTAGTTCTCACCATTGTTCTCTATGGAACCTCCTAATGGTTTAATCACATTCATCATTTTTTCTGTCAGCAGAGAGTGTTAGAGATGGAAAGGCATTATGGAGGAACTCTGGTGAGAATGACATATGCGCTAAAGAATGCTAAACTAAAAAGAAATAAAAACATATAGAGCATATAAATCAATGTATGCATTTTTAGTACAGATAACAACATGGAAATTAGCAGCATGGATTAGGTGTCTGTGCCACATTGGTCACATGGCTAAAATGCTGACAGCATCCAAGATCAGGAAACGTATATACATCTGTGAATTTGGAGTATTAGTGCTGTGAAAGCATGAATTGCTGTGGATTTAAGGGAGTTATAAAGAGGAGGCAAATGTTTTTTGGAAGATTTACAATCCTACTGGAATGTCCAAAGGAGTGCTGGAGATGATTTTTATAAGAACAGGATTCCAGGGCTGTAAATATTTACAGCATATCAAACTGAGAAAGCAGCAAGACACTGCTGAAAAGGCCTAACATATATATATATATATATATATATATATATATATATATATATATATATATATATATATATTATTATTGTGAAACAGGATTTATATAGCGCCAACATATTATGCAGCGCTGTACCTTAAATAGGGGTTGCAAATGACAGACAGATACTGACAGTGACACAGAAGGAGGGGAGGACCCTGCCCCGAAGAGCTTACAATCTAGGAGGTGGGGGAAGTATCACCCAAAAACGGGCAGCTCAGTGGCTCAGAGATGGCATTCTGGCCTTTGCAGCGCTAGGGCCCAGGTTTGAATCTCAGCCAGGACACTATCTGCATGGAGTTTGCAGGTTCTCCCCATGTCTGTGTGGGTTTCCTCCCACATCCTAAAAACATGTGGTAAGGTTAATTGGCTTCCCCTCAAAATTGACCTTAGACTACATTAATGACATATGACTATGTTAGGGACATTAGATTGTGAGTTCCTTTGAGGAACAGTTAGTGATACGGGTATTGACTTTGTACAGTGCTGTGTAATATGATGGTGCTATATAAATACTGTGTAATAATAATAGGGGGGATATATATATATATTTAAAGACAAAGATATAATAAGTTGCAATTTCTACATGAGATGGCTGCATTTGTTTTCCTTTCCAGACTGCAAGTTTTCAGAGAAATACCTCCAAAATAAAAATTCTACATAGATGAGGTTCGCCAGGTGAAGGGAATAAAATTTGGTCCATATATGCTTTAGGTATTGCATCTTGTTTATGTGACACAGGTACACTGTGCCCATACAATGTAAGGTAACTTTTTTAATAAGTATGGTGTTATTCTCCTATTAGTGCTTAGCGCCATTCTTCTTTTTAAGACGCACAGATCTTTCAGGTCTCAATGGCAGGAGCTGGCTTTGCCTTCCCAGAGGTATTTGCCATTGTGCTCAGGAAACAGAATCCTGATTTGTATTCCTAGTAATAGCTGGGCACAATCTGCTCCTTATCCTGCACCTGAAAGAGGTGAGCTGGGGATCTGTCATCTCTAGCCTGGCTGTACCTCCCTGTGACTCCACATTATGAGGAGGGCATTGTTCCTACGCTGACAGGTTCTCCTAGGCCATTTTCAGCACAGGCCTCGTTATCTCATCAAGGTCTCTGTCGTGTCCATTGTCTCTATGGATTATGCTTTGTTCAACCTTTGGGCTCTGCAATTTGCATCTGTTTTTCTAAGGAGACCCAAGGCTGTTCCATGAGAACTGAGTTTAAGAAACCATGGGATTTTAGGCAGACATCTGTGAATGGGGCTGTCAAACAATTGCAGCTGAAAATCACGGAAGGATAGCTTACAATTTAGCATTTGCTTCTCCATTGCCATTTATGAGTGGTTATGAGAATACAGATGGAAGAATCTAGATCATTTATTGTACATTATGCATGCCATCCGCTTGTCACAAATATAAACTCCTACCATACACTACAATTGGGTCTTCATCTAACAGCAGTGGCTTAGGCCAAACCTCACTTGTTGAATGCAATTAATAATAAATTATAACGTTTTTTTGATCACAGTTTTGAACATAGTTTTATTGTTCTTTTTTTAAGATTTAAAAAAAAATGTAATACAAGATGCATCCATACATGCAGGACATTCAATAGCACAAATGCAAGCATTTCTAATGTTGCACCCCCTGCATGCTTGTTGGCAACCTATATAAACTGACTCTTTTCTTTGCCAGGATTTACAGAGACTGCTGCCAAATATCAATTATTTAATCAATAAACAACTTACCAATGTATGGATGCATATTCAGTGAAAACAAACTGTGCTCTAGGTAATTCCATGCCAAAGTATTACCCACTGGGTTCTGCAACCTTGTCTGTAACACTGAGAAGGAGATGCCAGGCTGTCAATCTCAGCTCACATATCAAAGACACCTTTGCCATTCCTGTGTCAGTTTTGTGGCACTGTATATTAGAAGCCAGGGGGAGTGACTGGAAATTGACTTTTAACATGAAGTCAAAATATGGAAATCAGTGACAGCACCATTTAGTCTGCATGAATGGAGGACTGCAATATAAAGGGACCACAATATTTACAGGTCTGTTTGAGATAAGTGAAGGGGCGTGCATCCCTCTGTTATGGGACCCCCGACTGGCCTACCCGTCTTCTTCTGTCTTTTGAAACCCTCACTACTGCTTACCATTCCATATCCCCCTCCTATTGTGTGTTACTTCCCTTACCTTCTAGATTGTAAGCTCTTCAGGGCAGGGTCCTCGCCTCCTCCTGTGTCAATGTCTGTATCTGTCTGTCATTTGCAACCCCTACTTAATCTACAGCGCTGCGTAAGATGTTGGTGCTATATAAATCCTGTTAATAATAATAATAATAATAATAATAATCCCATCTCTGAGTCATTCAGTCTCAAGACAATTAGAAAGCAAGAATCTTTAAAGTAGAACTAGTTCTGCATTTATAAATTGCAAGCAGGCAGGATTTTTTATTGCAAAAGGGACAGGCAATGTCCATTCTGCAATAAAACAAGCTTGCTTGCCTGTTTGTAATCTTTTTTAGAAGCCCATATAGCTGAAAATAAGCAGCTGTGTAAGATGCTGTGATATCCTGGATATCCCCACAATCTCTTGGGGTTCATAGGACTAAATGAACTCCTGCACACATGTGTGGGAGTTAAGTCATCCCAGCTTGACCAAAAAAGATTGGTCAGGATCCGACACATGAATGGGACTGGATGAAGAAGGTGGTGCCTGTGTCGGAAAAGGTGAGTGTAAATAAAAAATTGCTATCAGGCAGGTACATTTATTTATTATTAGGATCTGCCTGGTTGCAATTATTGATTTTGAAGGTTAAGTTTCAGCTGTTCCTGTTTTTGCTTGAAATTCCCCACACATGACGAATGCAAGTGATACATATGTAATACTAATATGCACTATTTTATATCACCTGAATAATTGCAACGGGGCTTTCATAAAACAGAAGGTATGCAAATGCATACATTCCTTTATTAATCCTAAAGATAGATCCATGGAAATCATTCATTTATGCCTCAGTGGCTAACCATATATTCCATATTGCTGTTTATACTACAAATACATTCAAATTTTTATTTAAGCCATTTAGTCCAAACTGTATATAGCTACTTCAGGCTTGTTCTCCCTCATTATTGTATTGCAAGGAAATTATGGCTTCTATAGGGCTGGGCTTTAGGCAAAAAGGAGAATGTAGCCTGTTGAGTTATACTTTCTCATATTTACGTAATTAAAAAGGAAAAAGTTGTATTGAACAAATATATATTTCTGCCACATGGACATGAGTTGCTGGTAACGCTTATCCACTGAAAATACACAACAGCCTAAAATAACATAAAAAAGCAGCAAGCCACGAATACAAATAACTTTCCAATCACTTATATGAATCATAAACCTGTGATAAATCATTTTTATTTCATTCCAGTACACGAGGCTGGACCTCAGCCATAGTTTCACGGATAATTTGCTTTTGTGATGTTCTTTGACACAGCTACAAGGTATAAGCTCAGTTTATTAGGGTTCACTTTAGGATATGCGAAGATAGGACAGAAGCAGAAACTGCATTTCTCCCATGACCCTTTGCTGAAGCCAAACTCCAGAGAAATCCCTAAGGCACAGAGGCTGCAGAGTGTTTGTTACAAATGCCTTCTCCTCGTCTTCCAGTATCTCAACTGCTGCGCGCTAAGAGCTCAGTTGGTTTATGGTGACCACAAGTATGTCTTTCGCTATGAATAGGATTTTCCAAAACAAATATGGATTTCCCAACTGTTCCTCTTAGTCTTCCCGTCAGTGGTTGGAGAAGCTATCTGTACAAAGAAAGAGTTTAGACCTCCCACTGATGTTCATCCTTGATGTCCTATGGTTGTATCGGCTTTCTTGCCTTGGTGCCACCTGGCCTGTACCCATCAGAAATTCAGAGAAATGGCAGCATCTATATGTCCCCCTGCCAAGTTTAATTCATTACTTTTTTTTTTTTTTTTGACATGTCACTGAAAAGCGCAGAAACTTTGTAAGGTTTTTTACTGCTTTCTCAGATTTTAAAGAAGAACCTGACCCATATCTGATAACTTTGAAACTAAAGATGGACACCTTGGGATAATGAAGTCATGCAATGGATGGTGCTGACTACACCAAAAATGGGCATGGCTAAATTGTGTTAATTAGTCGGTGTGGTTTAAAGAAGCATGGTCAAATAAAATCTAAGCCTACATATTGAATTAATACACAGTATTAATATAGCGTCAACAAAGTCCATAGTCATGTCACTAGCTGTCCCTCAAAGGGGCTCACAATCTAATGTCCTTACCATAGTCATATGTCATTACCAAAATCTATGGTAATTTGTTTTTGAGGGAAAGGCAATTAACCTAAACAAGTTTTTTTTTTGGAATTTGGGGGGAAACCAGAGTACCCAAGAGGAAACCCACACAAACATGGGGGGAACCTGCAAACTTGATGCAGATAGTGTCCTGGCTAATTTAACCTGGGACCTAGCCCTGAAAAGGCCATAGTGCTAACCTCTGGGCCATTGTGATCCCCTGTGAATACACTATAAACCTGGAATGGGCAAACTTTTTGGCTAAGGGGCCTCAATGAGTTTTAAAATTTGACGGGCCAGGCCAGTATCAGATGGATGGAGAATGTTTGTATGAATTGATATAAATTACATGTAAAAGCAGTCAGGATTGAGAAGTCCAGTAGCTGTATATGGCCTGTGGACCGTGGTTTGCCCATGTCTGCTGTAAACGATTTGCAGTCTTCGTACCCTCATATTACTCCATAATTACTATGCAATGAGTCTTACTTACACAAACCTAAAAAAGCAAATATATACAGACAGCTCACACTTGTCTGAGACAAGCTGCACAGCAACAAGCAACTGTTAAGAAAATATACAACATTGCAAATAATGTGCAGGTCAATGTAATGTACCACTTGGCACATAAAGGGCAGTACAGAGTTGTACAGTCAGGACAATGCAATGGGTTGCACACTTTACTAAGGAGTGTGCTTTACTGGTACCAAAGATGTAAACACTGTCACATTTACAATCCTTTTCCTTTTACAAAGAGAATAAAACAGCAGGCATTTTTTGTTGTTTTAGAAATCACCAATGCCCTTTTTTATTGCTTCCAATTCTTAATAGCTGTTTTTCAGCTGTGATGACTGCGTGGCATCTTTGGTCCAGTTTTCCTGATGGTGACAGCATGCTTGAGTAAGGTCCTTGCAAAAGGCTTTTGTATGCTTCAAACAGGTTTTGCATTGCTAAAACTATCTAAAGGAATCCGAAACTAACTTCAACAAAGTAAAATTTAGCCTTCATTAGGTGGTCATGTGACACAATGAAACCCCATATGTCACCCCATAACAGTAAGTATTTTAACAAAGACCTGGATCACTAGGTATTATTTTTATGAATTAAAGGAAAATAGAAAAAAATACACATTAAATGACATCAACATGTTAAAACTTATGATATTTGGGTGATTTGATTAAGTTTTGCTTTAATTTTATGCACAAAATTTATTTGATGACGACTTTTTGAATTAGAAAGGATTTCCCTTATATGTGCAAAGAAGTCACCTGAATATTGCTCTTGATACACAAAACAGGTTTTTGGTGTCAATTTGGAACATTACCAAGATGTTATTTGTAAAAAACCAATGGTAATACCAACCTCATAAGATTAACTGTGGGCAGTTCAGCAATATTATGCTTTCCTTAATTTTCAGGGCGAGGTGACCCATAATAAATAAACTTTGTGTTGGCAAGCCTTGTCAGTACAAACTTCAACTTGTGACTTCTCTTTGAACATTCCCCTGTACAATGTTAAACCAGCCAATCTACAAAAATGTGTGCATTTGGCTTGAATAGATGAGGTGGCTGTGTGTAATGTCAAGCTGATAATGAGCCTGTATCATATGACTTGTATGTGTGATTTATGTGACACGTATGTGGACGATGTGACACCACTTCCAAAGCTAGGTTCAGTTTCTGGAATTGACCCCCGGATGGTGTCCCTCCCCCAACCCCTGTAGTGGCAGGATCGTGTTTCATGAATAGGGGACAGGAGTGCATAGATCCTGAGTGTGACCAATCAGGAATGAGCCAATACCCTATACACAGGGGGTCTTTCATGCCTACTCAGGAGGAGGGGAACACCATGTCTCTTACACTCAATCGCTGTCATTAGACCATGCTACTGATAATTACCTACAAAGAGGATATATGTACATTTGTAAGGTGTCCATTGATATCCATGACAATCTCATGGTTCTTGATCAGATTGCAAGGAAATTTAATGTTAATGGAACACCAGCACATCTGGACCTCAGGGTTGGAAAAACCATGTCCTATCACTTTTGTTTTCTCTGTGTTCAACAAAAATGTCAGCACTGCAACTCTTTTCATAGGTTGGATCAGACTTTCTCAAACTTTTTAAGATGGAGGAAGCCTTAAAACAACCTTCAGGTCTTCAGGGGTCCCCTTCTATATTTACTATTTCCACAGCTCATTGTACACTAAGGTGCTGGTCAGTGGAAAGATTTCCTCCAGATTTACATTGCTGGCCTTTGGGGAGAATGTTACTCTTACAGATAGCCAAAAGGATCATTAGTGTATGAAAAACTGACCTGAAAGATCCAAACTGCCCTTGCCTCAAGAAACCCCCTACAATCAACCAACATGGAACCCTGATTGAGTAACACTGGCCTAGACATTTCTTCTCTATGCTTCTCCACCTTTCCATTGGCTATTTGGAGCTAAGGCGTCACATAAAGGGAAAAGTCCCAAGCTTTGTAAAAACTGTGACTAGGATCAGCTAGGGTTTCAGGGAATGCTGGTTATTATTATTATTATTAAACAGGATTTATATAGTGCCAACATATTACGCAGCGCTGTACATTAAATAGGGATTGCAAATGACAGACTAATACAGACAGTGATACAGGAGGAGAGGACCCTGCCCCGAAGAGCTTACAATCTGCTGGTTGGAGACATTTAGCTAAACACAAATGATCACAAGATGCCACCATTCTAGTTTAGGTATCTGGCTGCTCACATGCATGTCTGGGGTGGTCAGATAGCTATCCAATGGTGTTTAAGGCAATTCCGGTGAATTTTGGTTTGAAAAAACTACAGGTACCACAATACACAAGTGTTAATCCATCCAAAATGGAAAAAAAATGAGCTAATGCTGAACAAATATTACCAAATACCAATAACCATACCAATACGATAACCCTGCTATCACTTTATTGAAATGTTCTTAGTCTGAACCCAAAGCTTTCAATGATGCCCACTTATGAGGCAAATGTCACACTTCTGATCCTCTTCCTATTGCAAAGAAAGCATTTTTATGTGTTCATTGGGGGAATTCAACATGTCCTGAGTTTATAATAGTCATTGTTTTGTCGTGATGATCTAGGTAGGGAGAACCTGTGTTATCTTCAGTTTATATGTAAAATATTCTCACATTCAGCCAAGTGCTAAATGTCAATATGTGAGTTGCTTGGAAACTACCACTTGCCACTTACTGGGGTAAAGGGGGGGGGGGTATAATGTTTTTTTTCTTTATTTCACATTGGCGATGACTGTATTGTGGAATGCAGCTTGGCTTCTGAGAAGAGCTGAAAGGATTTACTGAAGAACTGAAACAACTTTTTTTCACATTCATTCATCCGCTTTGTCTATCCTTCATTGCGGTGGCTGTGAGCTCAGAAAACCGGCCTTTGGAAAGCGATCGTGTCCTGCTGGTTTCATTATTGGACTCTCCGAGTGGGGGCATTCACAGATTTTCTTTGGGAATTCTGTGGGCAAAGATCAAAGCCCCCTTTCCCACCTTTGCTCCCATGTATGCTACAGTATGTCGAGGCCATTTTTGTGCTCCTGCTGTACAGAACACAGAAATTTAGATCAGCTGCGTTTCCCGTGTAGCAGGAGGGCACTCTCCTGAGATTCTGCCTTTCTGAACAGGATGGGCTTTGATGTGTTGTAAAAAACCATCAATGGTGATATTTGTTTAATGTAAAGATATTTTTTGGGGCCCATAACACATTTTCCACTGTTTTATGTTAGAAACGTTACCTTTTGAAGGAATTTGATATCCAGCTTTATATCTGTTGATATACTACTACTACATGCAAGTACAGTGATGCTGAACAAGTGTGCAACTACCTGCACTTTTATTTTCATCCATAAGCCATACAAGGGAAACAATGAAGGATTGTTGCTGAACAAAAGCCAACAGCCAATAATGAGAAAAACGCTTTTGTTTTTGTGCAGAGCAGAACTCACAAATTCACCACGTTTCTGCCACTGCACCGCTGTGCACTCCAGTACTTGCTGCCACTGTCTGTATTTGCACCATGAGCATGCACAATTGTGCTAGTGTGCAATAAGATAATACTAACCTAACCCACAGCTAAAACTGCAAACTAAACTGTTAGTACTGAAAATAATGTATATGTACTAACAATGTTATGTACTGAACAATTTATTTGTGAGCTAAATTACCTATCGTGTGGATAATGGTTTATGGCATCTCTCCAACAAGTAGTACTTTATGGTCAAAGGAGTTTGGGGGTGAAGGATCAAGTAATGGCCAGTCTTGGTTGATGTTTGTTTGCATCAGGTGGATTTTCAATTTCCCCAATCACTCTGCTTTAAATGAGTGTTCAGCTTTTTGCTTAAAGTTTTGGACCTGTGGTCACTTTATTGCCCCTTCCTTCTTTGCTTGTTCCTGATGACTTAACTTTATGGTAGTGGGCAAAACAAAGGTGAAGTGTTGCTGGGAAGGGACAATAAGTGGCACCACAGGTCCACTTAAAAGCTGAACTTCAAAACATGCCTTACTTGCCAGGGACCCAATGAAGAAGAGAAAAGGAACCGTTTTCTCTCCTGTGCAGTTAGGTCCAACAAGTAGCCAGTGACTGGTCATCTCCAATTCTATCACTCTGCTCTCTCTGTCCCTCAGCAGCACATTGTTTGCACAAAAGCTGTACAGCACGACTGCCTGGCTTTTTATGTTGCTTCTTCATCTCCAAGGTTAAGCTCTGCTGTACAGGGAATTGACAAGGTTGATACCGAATGAAATTTGGTTTTGAATATAAAGTACATTTAATGAACTGCATTATTATGTGAGTCTTTTATAACCTGCTTTAGTTTAGCTATCATTTTTAGTTAGTATGTACTCTTTAGTAAAGAACTGCGACAAGATGAACTGGAAGGGTTTAAATTTAGGGATTTTTGTCATAAAAATGCTCAACTAAGTTTCACTCAAGCTGTCTGAGTGACAGATTTACTGTATCAGCAGCGCTTTCTTCTGATCAAAAATCACAGGGCTAAACAGCTGCCATGTTTCAATCACTGCTCGGTGCACTGTGCTAACTGACCGGCTCTCTTTCTCCATTACAGAAAAACAGGCCAATCCCCCCATCCATTAGTGCTAATCCAAAGTAGATTGTGTTTCCAGGCAAACTGAACAGTGAGAATGCAGATCGATGGGGCTAACTGAAAAGCTGCGTTGCTCATTTGAAGTATGGAAAAACATTTTAAGCTCTAAGTTTTCAAGCATTAATAACCTGGAGAGTTTTACTGCAAGCTGGAGAACATCAAATTTAGGTCTGTTTTAGTATTAAAATATTTCTCTTTTTATTTCTTAAAGCAGAACTCTGTGTGTCAGTCTAATTGGATATAAGAAGTTCATTGAAAGGAGATTGACAGCTGTACTTAAAAGGTCAAAACAACCCAGAAAGCATCTGTAGTTGCTATTAACAATATGCCTGCTTTTTTGGTCACTGTAGGATTGACGCAAATGTTAATGACTGCGACCCCCATATACACAGGCACTAGATGTAACTATTGCCAACTCTTTTATCTGTAAACATAGATTGCTTGTTTGTTTATTTTAAAGTTGATCTATCAATAAATGTTGAAATGCACATAATTCTTTCTGTTGATAATAAAAAAACTGTTGAACCTAAATTCCCTTATAAAGCCTGGGCAAAGATGATCTATGACTGGGAGGGACATTGTGGGTCTTTACAAGCACATGCTGCAAGCACATTTTGAAGTATATATGAAAACATATTACTACTTGTTATTAAAACTAGTTAAGTAAAGTATAAGTTATGGTTGTCTTTGTTGATCGGCCCATCCATTACTCCAAGAAAATACCCAGTACTGTCAGGTTGGTAAAAGCATGTGACGTAGGCTACATACACACGACAGACTTTTGTCATTGGAAAACATCTTTCACGTTCAACGACAAAAGACTGAAAGATGCATGAACGAGCGCTGTACATACAGAGCCGTTCTGCTCTATAGAGAGGGGAAGGGGGAAGAACAAGCGAGCGGTACCCTGCTGCGCTCTCTCCCCTTTACTTGCATTACGGTTGTTTGTTGTTGATGGATCCGCCAGGACGGATCTATGAACGATGTCGGACGAGCCCTGTACACATGTCAGATTCTTGCCTGATACTAGCCCTGAGGCGATTATCGGATGAGAATCATATGAAGTGTGTACGTAGCCTTACTCTTCCTCTGGTGGGACAAAGCAAGCATAAATTCTGTTAAATATCTGAAAAAGAGCCTTCAGTCGTGTGTAAGTTCCAAGATGATCCTAGTCACAGCTTTTTCCAGGCTTAGGGCTTTTCCTCCATGAGATGTCTAAGTTCCAAATAGTGAATGGAGAGGTGGAGAAGCATAAAGAAGGAATGTCTAGGCCAGTGGTTCTCAACCAGGGTTTCATGGAGCCCTAGGGTTCCTCTAGAAGTTGCTAGGGGTTCCTTAAGCAAGAAGAAGTTTATTTGGCTATCTGTATGGATGGCATACTTCCCATTGGCCAGCAACATAAGAGGTATTCATCCCAATGACCACAACACTAATATACTGTGAGCTGGATATGGTAATTATAGAAGGGGTTCCCTGAAGATCTGAAAGTTATTTCAAGGATTCTTCCATGGTAAAAAATTGAGAAATGGTCTAGGCCTGCATTAAAGTGAAATTCCAGAGATCGACACTCTCAAAACTTCATCCTCCAGTAATATTATGCAGAACATAGTATTTCCAGGTGTGTAATTACCTGCTTCTCCCACCACACACAGTGGTCTTTCTGCCAGCTTTTACATAACCACAGGATATGTGAGCCAGCAGGAAGAACCGTAGACTTAGGCAGGAGGGGAAATATCCAACACATCCTTCTTGTCCAATATCTGCAAATGGCTGGACAGCAGTGCAGTAGTAGTATTCCATGACAAGATTGACTGGCAGAAAGGTGAAAATGGCACCTGCTCTTTTAAGGGGTTGGCCTATTTTTGTAATGCTGTAGGGTTGGTTTTGCTCCCCCCAAGGCAATTAAAACTAAATTTCTCTACTACAGACTGTATTTAAAAAAGAGAGAATCAAACATTCCCTCATAAGAATCTTTCAGGTTCATGTGTTTGGCAGTAATTGATTCCCACCAGGGAATGTCAGATTCCTTGTTTTATAAATAGATCCCTACATGTGTATGATTACGGTAGTGATACAGGCCATAACCTCTTGCAAGGTGCAGGAACTGAAAACTGTGGTGAAATTTATTGGCACTATATAAATGAATTCAAGATTCTGGCTAAAACCTCAAAACAAACAGAAGTGGAGTATGGTATTTGTCATGTCACTGGCTGTTTGAGATGATGCTATATACTGGTAGTACTATATACATGGAAGTTTACTGTGCATTTCACGGAAAAATATATTCAGTATTATCAAACAACACCCTTCTCTCTGCTGTGAAAGACTGCTGTGATAGAGCAAAGTCTCACTACGGATAACTCACGCATTATGCAATTGAAAAAACAGTCACACCTTCAATATTTGCAGTCCAGTTACAAGGCTGCAGTTTTCAGGGTATTTTTGTATGTTTATATTCTTTTCTGTGCCAAACACCTTTAGGTTGGATGAATGGTTACAACAATACAAGCGATCTTAGAAAATACAAATATCACCACACAGTTGTGTCAATAAGTTGGTGGAATATAATATAAGTAATGAAAGTTGAGCATTTTTGTAATATATCTGCTCAGGCAAATATTACAATCTTCATTTATGCAGCTAAAGGTGATTATACTTTTCACAAGGAAGTATATGTTATTTTGTTATTCTTCATTTTCTACATTCTGACTTTTGGTAAACATTTTATTATATCATGAATTGCCTTTTCTAAAAATGTCAAACATTTAAATGTGGTATGGCAGTCGGGAGTTGTTTTATGCTTTTGTAAAACCATCACTAATTGGGTATTATTTAGATACTTTTAAGTATCAATATACATTTATTTTTTTGGTGAGATACTGCCTAAGGCTTGTCTATGAATGGGGATGCAGATATTTCAGCTTTCTTCATTTAGAGAACAGAAAAAGGTAGGAATCTACAACCAAGTTATATAAAATCTTTGCTGGCAGAGAAGTATTAATAATGTTTTTTTATTTTATTACTTTTTTTTACAACTAAAGTTCTCTTTTTATATTATTAATATATTATAGAGAATGTCAGATGAGGAATTAAGAAATACTCTCTTTTGATTGGCTATAACAATCAATATGAAGCAGATTACATTTTATGGAATGTGTTCAGTTTTTCAGGCACTCAAAAACTTCTTCATCTCCACAACTCCTTCATTTTTTACCGATTCATGCTTTGTTGCTCAGTATTAACTGGAACTGACTCTTATGCCAAGTTATGGCATAAGTCATATTTTGGTAACTGCAAGTGAATTTACTTTGTATGGTTGGTATCCATAAGAACTAGGAAGGATAGTGATGTAAACAACAAAAGTCAACCTCAGGCTGAGATAGTTTGGGCTGGTGTTAGACTTTAAAGCATAACTGTGCTTTGCTCATGCAGAGCAAAACAACTAGTTTGTTTTAATTTTATCCCCTATCCATTCATGTTTAACTTTTGTTTGCTCCTTTTCACTCTGTTCAGGTGCCAGGAGCACAGAAAGTCCTGCTTATCTGACCTTACAGAAGGCTACTGACTCTTCCCCATGTGCTGGAGCAATAACCAATAACTAGTGTAATCACATACCCCCCCTTATCCAGACATAATGGGATTAATTTGCCCCATGTGGCTAAACTGAGTGGGGGAGAAACAAAGTAAAGTAAGTATGTACCTCTAGGTTGGAAGGCATTTAGGTGAACTGGTTTTGGTCTAAAATGGACTGCTTTAACCTGAAATTGGGTGAGCTTTGTGTGTAAGTTTACATTTTTGTGTCACTTTACTTTGTAAACCAGGCTAAGTTTTCTCATTTTGGAAATGTCATGTATTCCATATATTTACATTCATCTGTAAATACAGTAACTTTATGGTGCGCTTACCTGGAGCAGCTGGCTGGGAGACAGACTGTCTGAGTGCCAAATTCCTACAGGCAAAACATATAAAATAACAAAGCAATGTTATTAAGTGAATTACGTATTCTAGCAAATCCACTGGCACCGACGTGATCAGATTAACAGCTGTCAGTCCTGTTCTGCTCTCTGTCATAGTTCTACATTGCCATGGTGAGATCATTCAACACTCTGCGGGATGCATGGGCAGTGTGTAGTGTGGCATTAGTGCAGGACTGGCAGTGTTTTACTTTGCAGAATCAATAGTCCTGGCTGATGTAGAGGGAGGGTATATGGAATTAAACGAAGTGGTAGCAGATGAGATGGTCCAGCAAAAGAATATTCTGTACTCTGCAACATTCCAGTTCCATGTTTACAAAAACAGAGGATTTAGGGTACAAGTGCAAAGATGGCAGTCATTATGATGGTTTAGGATAGTTACATGACTCCAAAGATTGTATATGCTCAAAGAAAGCAATGCAGAGAATGCACCAAAGATGGTTTAGCAGCTTCTGGGACATTTCAGACTCGCGGTGGGACTCTGCAGCAGGCGTGACTGCAATCCCAACCTCTTGGGAACAATTTTTTGCATTTAGCTGCATGTGGCTGAGGCAAATCATGGTTCCCAAAGCGAAAAGTTACCTTTGACCATGCATTTGTTATCTCTGCGGCATGAAAAACCTGGTAACCCGCAGTTTGGTTTGCTCCTGGCCAAAAACACACCGCTGGTTTGAAAAAGCCCTTTACGGCACCCAGGACCAAAGGTTCCATCAGGCTAGGTAGACTTGTGTCTGTGAAAATAAGATAAAGGAAGCTTTTCTCTACACAGTTACTAGCCACATATTTTTTTTTTCTAATTTTCAGTAGAGAAACAGCCATTTCTGTTTTTCAGAAAGTGTTGTGCAAAAAGAGGTGATCCAAACAGAGTATGTTTTCTGGGTGCCAAAGGATGTTTGCCTACAGGCTCCAGTGATGGAAAACTGGCCTTGGCAGCACCAGTTCCATGCTAACAACAACGGAAGGTGGTGGGGGGGCTAGGAGAAACAGGAAATATTCCATGCCATGTTGGCATAGTTTCTAACATAACTGGAAAAAAAACTGCAACAGTCCTTTCCAATTATAAGAAAGAATCATAGTGTTCTGTTGCTGCCTCCTACCTGCCTGGTGGGACATTTTGTTATACATGAGGAGTTCAGAATAATTTCAATATGGTGTTTCGCAGAAAGAGGGGAATTTAGCAAACATGTAATGGACCAGGAGCTTTTTGTTTTATAAGACTCCGCCGCGGGGATTTCATCACACCATACCACAAGTATAAGTTAAAGTGCAGACGAAGAAATTATAACGGTTCAATACCCTCATCTTCCTGAAGTACAGAAATTAGTTACCAGGTTTAGAGTTCTTTACTGTCAGCAACACATCATAACAAGGACCATGTTTTTTATCCATGTCAGTGCTATACCTGTTCATCTGTTCATGGGACATTGGATTGTGACAGCTAGTCACATGACTTTGGACTTTTTACAGCGCTGCGTAATATGTTGAAGCTATATAAATACTGTGTAATAATAATAATTCAATGATTCTATAGCTGTAAGTAGTGCAGTGTCATCGTGTTTGCATTGTAATTTCATACATGGAAAGGAAGCAGGCTTTCCCAGTAACATTATTATTTTTATTATTATTGTGAGCACTATAATCCTATTTAATGCAAAATAACCATTAGAATATTTCATGCAAATGCATAGGCCTTTTTTAAACTGGGCCCATCCTCTGCCATCAGGCTTCATTGTAAATTATTAAGTTTATCTTGAAAATTTACTGTGTAAGGACAGCAGCCAAGACCACCAGTTAAGAACAAATATTACACTCTGGCTGACGTATGGACGCCAATGATCTGTTCGAAGAGTCAGCCACACGTCTGCATAGACTGGAGTCTGTACAAGTTATCGGGAGGAGGAAATAATCTGATATTATGCTGCAAGGATGGGGAGATGTTAAAGCACAAGGAGAAATAAGAAATGCCTTCTCTGAATTGTGGTTTGATGTCTAACTTTGGAAAAGTAAAAGAAGAACATGGCTCAAATCCTGCTTTAAAGAATAATTATTCCTACATGGAGGAGCCATACCTCCAACTCATAATGAAGCAGGATTGAGGATCAGATCAGCGGTCTGTATTGACTTTTGGGAATGTTTGCTGCCCAGTCATGTGTTATTTTACCCATTGTCAGTTTTGTGCACCCAACTGATCTGAATTTATGTAAACCTCAAGTAAATTACATTTAGTTTGCTAAATCATTGTGGTATCATAAACAATAGCCATGTTTTTGTAATAAATTTCTATTTTCAAATACTTTTCATTCAAATTACTATGCACAAATAATCTTCTGCTGTCTTTTTTCAGCAACCTTCTGTCCCCTATATACTTCAGTAAGTACTGCACATAATTTCTTAAGAGTATTTGCCTGATGACTGGTGACAACATAGGACCTTTCTTGCACAATGTGCAGTCGGTACAGCTGCTTTTAGTCTCCATTAGAAGCCGGTATGACAAGTCAGGACTGCACATGGTCAGACCATTTCTAATAAAAAGTGCCCGATCAAGGACCTGAATGGCAGGATAACCAGGTATTATTACTGCATATTTAAAATATGACATTTACATTAACAAAATATGAGATTTTAGTGATTGGTTTTACATATACTTTATAGGCACCTGAAGGGAACAATACATTCAGTTGTGTTTTCTATAGTCGATATTAAGCCGTACTCCAGGTAAACAGTAAACAGCACAATTAAATACATATATGATACAATAAGATTTTCTCATCACACAGCCTCACCCACTTGGTGACCTGACTTTTCTTGACTATAGTTAAGCAATACAACCTGGTCAGCTCTCCGCCTCCAGCCTGGATGAAGAAGCTAGAGCAGACAAGAGTAGCTCATATTTCCACTGATTCTGCTTTTCCTAATAGCTTGTTCTCTGACACCCAATTGTAAATACAGCAGAGTATGTCCTAATGTGGCCTTTATTTTTTTAGTCCTACATGGCTCTACATTTTTTAGGCCACCAAGGTAAATTCAAGAACTTACATCTATTTTGAAAGCCTAACTGCATGATTTGGTTCTTTTTTAATATCTACCAAGAATTCAACTTTTAATTGTATATTGGCTGTGTGTATTATATGTGCCTGAACCTGAACCACTAAACCTAAAAACCTGAGGGCCAAGCAGTAAAAACATGAAACTGGATTGTCTGCTATAGTATTATTAATATAATACAGTATTCATAAAGCGCCAACATATTACACAGTGCTGTACATTAAATAGGTGTTGCAAATGACAGACAGATGCAAACAATAACAGGAAGAAGAGAGAACCCTGCCCAGAAGAGCTTTCAATCTAAAAGGTGGGGAAGCAGCATACAATAGGAGGGGAGATTGGTGGGTGATGAGTGTTTTAAGAGACAGTAGAAGATAGGTAGGAAAGTTTAAAAAGATGGGTTTTAAGAGCTCTTTTAAATGAGTAGAAAGTAGAAGCCGAATAGGACGAGAAAGACCATTCCAGAGAGTGGGGGCAGCTCTAGAAAAGTCTTGGAGCCGTGCGTGTGATGAGGTTATGATTGAGGAAGTCGTTAGTAGGTCATTGGAGGAGCAAAGAGAGCGGCTAGGGGGGATATTCTATCAAGGTAGAAAAGTTAAATGGAACAACTGTGAAAAGCTTCAAAGGCACAGTAGAAATAAAAATATTAATATCAGTATGCTTATAGCCCTGTCCTATAGACCCCTGACATTCCTAAATAATTAACCATAGAAATAATTACACGGTAGGGCTGTATGACCTTTACTTCCTGATAAAGACATTCACCATGACTTTCAGTCGTGTAAAGAAAATTCTAGACTTACAAAATACATGTGAAATGTGACTTGTGGCTGAGCAACAACAAAGGCCTTTGCAAAACCAGCGACACCTGAGTTTTTTCTTGAAGTAGGAGAACTCTTTATTAGAGAGTACAAGTTATCGATTTACTTTGACCCCATTGTCCCTAAAAATGTCCAGATTACAGGAACCTTTCATACATTTCATCTTCTGTATGGCGCTTCTTCTATCAGTTCCACCTACTTCTGTAATCCTCCTCTGAACATTCCTCGGATGTCAGATTATTACAGATCAAAGGCAACATGTCCCTCATCACAATCATCTTAACTTGGGGGAATGATTTTGTTTTCTAGAGAGGACACCCTGAGGGCTGGAAATTGAGATAATCCTTCAGAGGTCCCTATTGATTTTGCCAAATTCTGGTTGTCATTTGAAGTTTGATGGGTCAGTTTTTCTTTTCTCCCAAGTTTAGGCATTATTGTGGATGAAAAAAATCTAATTACTTTTCCTACATACTACAGGCTATGCTACCTCTGGACACTACAAAACTTTTATAAACCTAAACTTTTTAATACCATTTAAATTCCAAAATTTAGCGCAATAATATATTTCTCTATCTTTAAACATTTGCACGTTGTTTCATGTAACAAGCTTGCTAACAAGACTTTTGGACAGGAAGTCAGCTGTGTGCCGAAAACTCTCTCCCTACATTCACATCTGTCCAGGCACATTGAGTTTGTAGTTCCACACCAGCTGGACTTCAAAATCTGTCTATTTTTCATCTAGACCCTGCCAAGCTTGGTTGGCACGCACCAATGCCCCAGCTCTGGAGCTGCGTATTCCTGGAAATGACTTTGAAATTGGCAGATGGGATTTTGTGGTCACAAATTAAAACCACAGCAAGGTATTACTCCATTGCAGTTGGACGATTTCCTCACTGGGGATTGAAATAAATTTATAGCTGAATTCTTTTATAAAAGACCTGTCAACACATACATCTCTACTTCAATTAAATAAAATCACTAGCAGTGGAACAACAGGATTTTACCAACAGCGGCAGGGATACCCCAACCTCAGTGGTACATTTTGTACATTGAACTTTGAGGGCCGTAACCAAAAAATTTAAAAGGCATGGACCTTTGTGTTTTCTTAAAATCATCAGTAAAATGCTAGCCCACATTTTTGTACGGTATTCAGAGAAGTTAGCATTAAAAACGTATCTACAGGGCTATTTCCCATGACTTTACTTGTGCAACCAAATTTCACCTGCCATTGTTCTAAATAAACTGGTCCCATAATTCTGGATGGAGGAAACTGCATGGTCGATGGCAACTTAAAGTTGTATCTTAGTTTGCATGTAATGACACTAGCACTTGATTACAGATACAGCCATTCAAAAAACCAGAAGAATACAAACTTCATGATTCTGAATCATGTAAGGAAAGTTGAAAATTGCACAACTGGATTTCGTGTATGGGCGAATATGGCCACTGTATGTTTCCTATTTGATATCAAAGTGAATAATAAACCAAAGCCATTTTATGCCATATATAGACCATCTGCTGGTAGATTTCACTACGTTATATTTGGAGTATATGAAAATTATGAAGGGACACTAAAAGGGTAAGTTGTAACAGAGAGAGGATACCTCGGTCAAAAGATTTTGACACCAAGCTTTTCATTACTCGGCACTCCTCCATAATTACTCCTCCTCCATAATCAATAAAATGAAGACAGGTCTGTGCTTTACAAATGTATATATTTGTATTAAACACCAACATGACAATGGAGACCATACTTCTGCTTTACAAATGGGTCGGTGTGTATTCATTGAACTACACGGATACCTAAACTAAAACTAAGATTTCATTGTTTGAGTGAACTGACCCTTTAGGTGTAAAATAACTCAATCTTTGCTGGCACGTGTCAGGTCAGACAAAAGTGGGCCGCGCATGTGAACTGTTGTTCAAAAAATATTTCATTGACTTTATCTTAAGAAAATGTTTTCATTACCTTTGCACCTTCTGTCGCTTTTCGCCAATCTTTTAAATTCCTAGGACGTTACTGGAAAGCTAATTATAGTTGAATACCCCAAATTGTTTTACAGAAAGCGGTTAGAAGTGGCATTTAATGTGGAAAGTATTGTACAGCTGTGATATTTTAGGAGAGACCAGAGTCCCATAAAGCCTCCCTTCTCCAGCTGCTCATTTAATTAAAACACGTACTGGCTGCTTCTTGCTCATTCTTTTGCAATGTGCTCAGGCGGACGGTAGAGGCAGGGTCACCGGGGACGGGAGATCAACTCGGGCTGATAGCGAGAGTTACTGAACGTCGCCCGGGGGAACTAAAAAGAATGGAATCTGTAGTCGGCATGTGCTAATACCGGACGTAGCGCATTCCCACAGTACGAATGTCCTTGTCTGGCTGGACTCACTTTACAAATGTCTATAGTCAGGAGCTCGTGTTCGAATGTGCAGTGACAAAAACTAAATCTGTAGACAATAAAAGAACTACAAAAGAACTAGAAGTGTCTGGACTTAGGCAAGAATTTGAATATTTAGTTTTCACTGTCGACTCTTCATCTTGAGAGTCGGGGGTCAGAGGTCATCTGAGGTCTGTCAGTTCTGCCCTGTCAATTGCCTAGCTGTGTTGTTCACTGGCACCCATTTTCTGCATGTGAATACCAGCAATAAATAATGCAGAACACATAGTTATAAGAAAAGTGAACAATCATAGTAACTTTGAAGATAAACAGATTCATTCCGGGGAACAGCAGTGGAAGGGATCAAGTATGCAAACTATATAAATCCATAGTATGTAATTAACTTTACAACCTACTTTCCCTAACAACAGCTGTATAATGCATAGTAGGAGTTTTGAACTTTTTTTTTAAAGTTTAAAAAACATGTTATATGCTGCAATTCCTTATTAAGAGACATTCACAAAGCAAAATATCCATACAAGAAAACTTGGTTTGAAGCAGTCATACCTTTCCTAGTACCTTTAGCTGGTACACAACCCAGGATTAAGAGATTTAAGGCTTCATCCACAAGTACTTTGTTTCATCACAGATTCTGTTGGAGGGGATACACTTTCTTCAGTGAAGCTGGCTAATCCAGCAAGCCTGGAATAGATTTCCTAAAAGTCATTAGCTATTTGTTAGCAAATGTTTTAAATCCTAGATCAGATCCATTCCAGGTTTGCTGGATCACCCAGCTTCACAGATGAAAGTGTATCCAGCCTTGGAAAGCTTTAATAAATCAGGGCCTATATATACAATGAGTGGCCTTACCAAATCCAGAACACCCAGCCTGTATGTAATATACCGCAAAGCCACTTTATACCGAAGCAGAGAAAACTAAGAAAAAGACAGCTGAAAGGAGTTAGATAGTAGAAGTAACTTCCTATACATTATTTAAAGGCAAAATATTTTGATTTTGGACAGTGCCAAGAAATACTGTAAGTTTTTTTTTGTTTTTTGTTTTTTTAACAATTAACTTTTTTTTATTGAGAGTTACTAAGAGTTTACCAGCATCTATAGTTATGATCCCTATTATCTGCCTAAAATGTTGGTGCTATATAAATCCTGGTTATTATTATTATTATTAATAATAACATTTTATTTTAATAACATAATTTTAATTTTAATAACAATATTTTTTTTATATTTCAAGCCAGGCGGCATACTTGGATTTCTCAAGAGCACCTGTTCATGTGCATAGTTTTGACAACAAAATTTTGTACAGTTGCATAGCAGCATGCACACTTGTGTGTCTTACAGTGTGTGAGCAGGCATGAGCAAATAGTTGTTGCTAAATATGATGAGAAGCAGTATATTTAAGGCTGGGATGTGCAAGATTGCAGTGCTGCAACATCTTTAGCTGTATTCCTTTTGCCAGAAATATCTGATGCTGATTCTTGTTACCGACTAAGCTTGTCCCTGACTCTTCTTTGGTTTTGTCCTGTCTACTTCTGTATTGCCCCTGGCTTGTTCTCTGACTAAGACTGCTGACTACTGCTCTGGTATTTTGCCACCTGCTAGTTATTGCTAGTAACTGATCCGATTTGTCTCTAACTATGTCTCTGTCTGCTGTATCAGTATGTTTGTGCTTGATTGTTGCTCATACATGGTTACACTGGAGCAGTAAGGGAGGCCGTCCTCATTATCTCAGGCTTGCCAACAAACTACATAACATTAGTATTTATCAAGATCCATCCAATTTTATTAGTTTAGTATGTGCTTCCTTCAACAGTACCAAGCCCTAATGAAGGAAAACCCTTAAACCACTGAACCAAAGTCTGGATATAATTTAGTTTTCATAAGTTCAACTTTTGGTGCTTTGCTCCTTGCACACCCAGTCCTTATTCTCAGTCCTGGGAAAGCTACCTACGGATAACCATTTTCTATATACTGTTCAAGATCAAGTTCAAGAACACTACTATTTGAGATCAAGCACCCCACACCATTCTACCGCCAGAGTTTTTTTTAATTCCTACTTTTTTTTACACCCCTTTTCAAAGACATAACATAACATAAAGAGAAAGAAAATCTCCCTGATAATCCGTAAATCCCAATTTACAGGAACAGGTATACACATTGAAAAAGGTCTCCTTTAGGTGACAACTATAAAATATTGATTGTATCACCACTTTCCGTCATTGGGGCAAACAAAGGGTGTGAAATTTCCAAAGCAGAGACACATACAGCAAAAATAAACAAGATTGAGATTCAAATACTCCACCACACAAACAAAAAATGCTTAAAAAAGGTTTTGGCTTCAGACATAGTTACATTTTTAGATACCCAGTCATACGGTTTAAGAATGATTGCTGTTTTAGTAATACTCACTATTCAGCTTTGTTCAGTTGTCTGCTTTCACTTTCGTAGCAGTCATCCATTTGTCTGTAAAAATTAATAAAAATGTATTTTAATGGTATATATTCTAAGTGTATATATATATATATATATATATATATATAAATGTTATACTATAAAATAATGTCAGTCATAAAATGTATCATGCAACTTATATTGTTTGTTAATTGACATATGACTTATAATAAAAAAAGAACATGTATACCATTATTATTATCATACTATGGTGCAAGAACAAGAACCACACGGGACTTACACAAACCCTTTATTTTTTACCCAAATCCCCTTCTGTGAAAGCACAGGTGCACATTTCTTTATTCAGTGACACAGAAAGTGCGAAAGGTCCCAGACTAGTTTGTTTCCTGCAGCAAGGTCTTCTCAGTTCTTCAATGTATATGGTAGACGTAAAAAACTTCCAAACGTTTACATTCCCGCTCACACACCACAGGTCTACATTGCCTTTTATAGGCTGAAACCTCACACGGTTATTGTAAACAAGCCTGGGTTAGGCTTGGCAGTGGGTACTATCTGACACCAGGGCCATTTAACTCTTGGATAAACCAAACTTCATGAAGAATTGTGCTGCCAACACATCTACAGAGATCCCCATCAACGGGCCATTGCTCATAGTGTAAAGACCTGTTTTAGCTTTCTGACAAATACTGCAAGGCAAATGGGAAGAATATTTATTAGGAATTTACAAAAGATACTGATTAGATTTGTAATAGAACAAGACAGGTAAAATTTAGTTCCAGAATAAAGTAGGTGCATAGTGAGAAATGAAGTTCATATGTGTAATATGGAGCTTGCATGTTAACCTGAAACACAAATGAAATAGTTGACACAATAGCAGTCAGTGGATATTTAGGAATTAAGACTGGAAAACAGAAATCTCTCCATGATTTCAAGGCTCTGAACATTTGCCAGCAAAGTAAAGATTATTGCATTTTGAATCTCGTCAACAGAGAGTGAAATAAACTTTGAAATAAAGAGCATTTGTAGATGATCCATTGGCACTAGACATGCTTGATGTGCAACCATATTTAGTAATTCAGCTGACTCATTGGGTTGCATTGTGATGAAAAGCAATATAGAACAACCACTGTGTAGCACTACAAGGCAGGAAGCACCACCTGCAGATATATTGAACAAATATGTCTGCCTTGTGTACATACAATAAAAAAAGACAGCAGAAAAAAGCATGCATGATGGATCAGAGTGGGAGGTTGGAAAGTGGGGAAAAGGTTGAGTGGAGAAGGTGGAGTTGGGCTTTAACACACCTATACCATGATATAGATGACGCAAGTCTCTGTTATATTTTAGATAAATTGTGTTTTTTTTCATATCTTTCCAGTTGTCCTCTGTAAATATAAAAAAATGACTGATTATATTGAACCAAATCTGGAGCAGTAATCCATGATGGGTAACAGGATTTCTTACTTTTATTCAAAAAATGAAACCTAAATTGGTGGCTATAGATAGCTGCCCCACATTTGCTGCAGTTGGTATTTTAACCCCAGTGTGAACAACAGTGGTGACAACACTTGGCGCCTGCTTACTCCTTAACTGTGGTCCTCAAACAGTCTAAGAATACACATGGAGCGGAGCCCAGTCGTCATGGATTGTCATATATTATTTTCTAGTCGAGTACTGTCGTGCTACAGCAGCAGTAGCTCAAAAAGTATTTTCTTGCACCAGGAATAAAATATAATAAACTGCACAAATCTAATACACAAAAAAAATGTAAAACATTTACAAAGTGTAATATAATCCCCAGAGTTACAAGTGATAAGTGCAGCCCAGTAATGTGGTGTTTTCTAATGTTATCCTATGCATTTCAGCACCCTGTTTCAGTTGCATCTGACATAACTGGCCTACACTAATCCCGTCCATACGAATCAGCTCCAGCGTCCTTGACTCCGGATTTAGTATATACAGTTGTGTTTGAACTCATTATCCACCCTGACCTTCTGCTGCCATATAGGACCAGCTGGGATTTCATATCCATGCCATTAATGGTATCCAAGCAGATTCCAGGTTTATATTATGTTAGATATACAACTTCTCAGTTAGTGCAACCTTAAGTGTATGTAAGCCCTAATATTGAACTTTTTGTTTGCTATCTGTTGGTTTACTATTAAAAAAAAATGAAGACCAAATAGTTATTATATTTATTACACTCACAAAAACACAAAGAAAAACTTTCAAAAGGTGCCAAGAAATCAGACCACTATATTGTATAGCCAAATGTGTGCGGTTGGATGGAATTTTTAGATCAATAGAAGAAAATAGCAACTGTTGAGAATCATTATTGTTTTACTGGTCTGAAAGAATTGAGTAAATTTGTATTGGAACCCACTATCCTTGTTCTACCTTCCTTCCTTCTAATTGAATTCCAGGCAGATACAAATAACACACAGTCATTGAGTTCTATAAAAACATCCATAAATACTGTTTTTTGCTTTTAATGGATGCAGTTTAAGTTCCTGAATTTCACTGGGTATCATTTTCATGCAATCCTGTACAACAGAGCTGAGACTGGGAAAAGAAGAACAGGCACACAGAGCCAATCAATTGCTTTGCATTGCACAAGTCATGCTGCATACCTCCCAATGCATCATACCTCTGGATTTGGAGGGACCCCATTTAGATTCAAGTCCCTCTGGACTGCTTTCCTTGCTATTTTTGGGTGGATATACACACCTTTGTAAAATGCAAATTATTCATACTCGTCATTCAAATATAAAGAAAATTTATTTGTGAAAAAAACCACTTGTAGGTATAAACAAACTAATTTTTTTGCATTCATTTGATATGGTCAACAAAAAGGAAAGGGTAAAAATGGGATGTAATTTTACCAACAACTTGACTTAAGAAACAATGAATCACTGGATCAGTTTTACCCCTGTAATAGTTAATTCCACCTCATGGAGTTGTTTCATTTAGGCTATGTTCAGATGGACAGTTTTTTTTTTACCAGCAGAACCACTGTGGTTCACCACTATCAACCAGTCCTTAACAGCACCATAGCCCTGGTTATCACTGACACAATTGAAACCCCCTTTTGTACAGGCATTTGGTTGTGGTTTGGGTTTTGCGATGCTTCATGCAACATCTCAGGGTGGTCTGCCACTTAAACCACTTCTATGGGCTTACAATCTGTTCAGTAAATGCTCACAAATATCATTAACAATGCCAATAAATGCCCATGAACACCCTAGCTGTTGATACTGCCTGGAGATTTGTTATTTTTCCACTTCTTGCAATAGAGTGCTTATTGTTTAGCAGTAAAATCGTGCAGCAGTATTGTCACCCCATGAGCAAAGTAACCTTAGCTGGTTTTGTAGTTTTACATGGACGTCAAGTACAATAAAAATGAAAACCTGACTCTAGCTAACACTTTTAAAGCAGTTACAGCAACAGTTATTTCTTGTGGAATGCGATAAGTCATATGAATAAAAGCGGACTGTCTTGATCCCCCGTGGTGGTGTAATATGGTCTGTCCCAACCCATTACTGTCACATTTGCTTGACGCTTAACCTATAACAGGAAATTGAAAAATAACTGATTTACTGGCAAAATCATCAAATAGTAAAACTATATTGCAGGGGGCTCCTAAAACAAAAACTGCTACTGTTAATTCTGTGGATAGACTGCGTCATATACATCTTTTTTCTACTTTGATCATAGAAAAAACTTCTGGTTAATGTACATCATGGCACCAAATTCTGGTAACTATGGACAACAGAATGTTAGGTAATCCATTCCAGTATTTGTATTTTGGGATTTTTTTGCTAAACACACAGATCTGTATCTGACTCTCACTGCTTTACAGATGCTCTGCTGTAAAATGCTAGCAGATGTGAGAGTCCAAAGCTCACAGATCTCCTGCAACTCCTGTTTCCAGTTGAAAACGTTCATTATGTGCCATTTTGGCGGCGAATCTTCTGTACTTTTCATAACAAAAGAAAACTGTGCTGTTATCATTTAAGGCTAATTCCACAAAATAAAAAAATGAGATTCAATGTTGGGTGGATTCCAAAGCATTTAGGTAAGACCATCAAAACATGTTACTAATAGTCATATACAAAGAAACAAGGACTTTGATGAACCAATCTCAGTGGATTATATATTTGGGTTACATTAGTGGTACTAAAATTGTGAGGTGTACTGTTTTTGTATGTCTGTTTTAGCCCGTTCTAAAGATCAAATTACTGTATATTATTTGAATGCCGATTTTGTTTAGAATGAACTATCGTTAACTATTTTCTTTGCCTGGTAGCATCTACTTGATCATTTTGTCATGGTGATATTTGTTTAACTTCCATTTTTATTCTGCAGGGATTATCTTTACAAAAAATAAATTCTTTAAATAATTACTAAGAATTCTGCCTGATATACATAAGAATACAACATTAAAAGTGATCACCTCAAAAGGTGATTATCAAAAAAAGGCAATAAAAAATAACAATACTTTACATCAAATATAAACCCTGAAATATAGAATAAAAGTGATAAAAAAATATTGTCTTTAGTTTGGTTTACATGAATACTGAAGGAATATATCCTTAGATAGGATAAAGCTGCGTACACACTTGCAATTTTGGTCGTTGGAAAGGATCTTTCACGATCCTTTCCAACGACAAGGGAGTGCACGATGCATGAACGGTGCTGTACATACTTCTCTCTATGGAGAGGGGAGGGGGAGAGTGACGGAGCGGCACCCTGCTGCGCGCTCTCCCCTTCCCTTGCATTAGGATCGGCTGTCGTCCAATGGACGACACCGTCTGTACACACGGCAGATTTTCGCCCGATAATTGGCCGATGCCGATTATCGGGCGATAAAAATCTGACGTCTGTACGTAGCTTAAGTATAATGATAAATAGTTGGAGCAATGGAGAACTGAGATAAAATTCCTCCGTAAAATCATTGGTCCATCCATATCCAGACTCCCAACGCGTTTCACCATTTAGATGTGGATGGATGAATTATTTTAAGGAGGAATATTATTCTTGTATACTTTATTTAGGATGTGGCAAGTCTTGACTATATTGAGACAAGTTTTTACGATATCTCAATGTGAATAAGAAGTCTTAAACCCTTTGCATGCTTTTTTCATTTTGGTCATGTGACATCAGAAGGACTCTTTTATATATATATATATATATATATATATATAATATATATATTACTGGGTAAGTCCTGAATGCTGCACAGAACTATGAGTGCAGCCTGTAGGGGGTAGTTCCCTGATAGTCTAGGCCTACATAAAGTGGGTAGGACTGTCATTTATTCCAGGAGAGGACCAGAAAAGTGAGTCTGCATGGGGCAGTGCTGATTTTATATATGCTGGAGGGTGAGCTGCTTATTTTAATTTTAACATATAAAGCCAAAAATTAAAAAGCAAAACCTAAGCAATAATCTGCCTACAAATGTTGGATGTTGCAAGCAGATCTGGTTGCCAAACAACCATTCTTAGAAACAATCATTGTATGAAAACGACAGTATTCAGGGAGGGGGAGAACTCATGGCTGTCATGGGGAAAAAACAGGAACTATCATCCAAGAATATCCACCCCAGCCAAAAGATCTTTTCTTGAGCAGAAACAGCCAAGGGGCAGATGGGAAGTCTACAGGCATACACACAATCCCCAGTTTGACCGTGAACATTCCCCAGTCCAACCAATTTAGGCTAAAGTTCCATTATGTCTGTAGGAAATTTTAGTTTGCACATTTCATCTTGGCTTTTGTAAGCCAGTAAAGCTGAAAAGTGAATCTACTTGTGTGAGTTGATATAAACCAGTACTAGAATGTTAAGAGTGGCTACAAGTACTCGGAGCGCTATAGGTGGAATATGCAATTATATGCAAATATTGACTTTAACTAGAAAGTCAGAACTTGGTTTATCCCCCTAACTTCTGAATTGAATTTACATATTAGTAAATACTCTTTTTTAGGGTTTACTAAAGGGCAATCTAGATGATAACTAAGCCAGTATCATCTAAAGTAGTCTAAGCTCCAGTCTGGTAATAGAATGAATACAGATCTTAATAGAAATCCTGGATGTAGCTTTAGAAAACTTTTAACAGACTTCAGAAAGATTGTTCAATAAAGCTTCTAAGCATGCAGTTTTTTTACATCAATACTATGGCATGCATTGTTCTGAAATCCAAACACCTCTGATGACAACTTGAGTATCTACCGTATGAACATTTACTGACACAGACCAGGACTGCAAGGTTGGTCCAGTGTGCACATTGTACTCCTTGATGGTAAAAATGTCATTAGAGAGGCAAAATAGAGGCATGGAAATTGAACATGGTTGGGGATGGGGGTTCAGAAAATTGTGACACCGTCTTACACAGCAGTGAAGAGCAGAATTTATGGACAAATTTGTCCACAAACACTTTACATTTACTAGGGTACAACATGGTAATGTTCACCATTCCCTTCGCATTTGCTATTATTGTGGAAATAAGGTTAGGTGAAAACCATACTTTACCAGTATATTTGATGCATGTTGGCATGCCTAACAGAACAAACATGTAAACCACCGAATCTAAAACCAAATAAACCTAACTACATAACAAAAGCTCAGTGCAACAGCACTTTAATAATGTAAAGCAAAATGATTTGTTTTTAATGCAACCCTACCCAACAGGACATACTGTGCAATGAATTGTAAGTATGGTATAGGTACTTCCAGGTATGGAACATCAGGTGACTCACTTCCCTACTCCTCATGTGACATTGTTGGTGCATGCGGATTGGCTATCACATGGTGACAGGGAGGTTTATTAGATGAGATTTAAGTAAAAATGATTTAGGTATAGCTAAAATTGTTACCAATTAGAGTCTCTGAGCTTTTAGTTTAAGCAATTGCTAGAATATACAGCAGTTGCTAGAAGCAACACATACTCTCTCATTCCAGAACAATTTAACCTAGAATTCATTTGTTTTCTGTCCATATAAAGAAAATGGCACAGATTTCTATAGATGGAAATGGAAGATGGGAATTTTGGGAGGTCGAAGGGATTGCAGCTGATGTTCTCAAGAGGAATAATTATCAAGGCATGCAAATTTCCCTCATAAAGCCAGTGACCTAATCAGCGAATAGAGAGGAAAATGCAGGAAATGATTGAAGCTAATCTCTCCCAGGCTTACAATAAATGCTTTGCAGTAGATTTTTTCTGCCCAATTACCTCTGTGTACATTGTGTACTGGGGGGATATCTCTGTGCATCTATGGGAATATATTGCGAGTGGAAGATTATTTTCTGCTTTTACTATACAGACCATGCAGCAAACAGGTCATCGTTTCCAAAACAACGGGGTAAACTGAGGAAGGAGATTCATTTATGGAACATGAACAGCTGGTTTTGCCCTATAGCCACCAACTAGAATCAGCCATTTACAAGATGGTGCAAAACACAATTTCTGGTTATTATTTCTGGTTCTCTGACAAATAAGTTTCATTAAACAGTATAGGTTCAAAAATCCGGCAACCTCCAGACCTGAGGTGTGCCGGATTTCCGAAGGTATATATGCTGTATATATTAAAATGAAATGACACTAAAGGAAAAGCAAATTAAACTTTAATGTTCACAAACTAAATAAAACAGATTTACAGAATTTTAGCTCAACTAAACAAAATAGTGCCTCAGAATTGTAATCATTACTGTACCCTCGAAAAGAAGCTAAATAGCAGATAGGCTGTCAGGATGATCATCTTCATGACTGACAGTAACAGCATCCTCAGCAACAGGAACAGCTTCAACAGTTTAGGTTTGAATTTGCGCTCCGAAATCTTTGCTGGAATACTGAAAGATCTGGATTATTGAAGGCCGGATTTTTGAATCTCAACTGTATAACTGTATAAGATGAAATGTTTGTTATAATCAAACTCATATACACAAAGACGAAGGTCAGGTCCTGCTACCAACTTACTTTACAATGCTTGGTGCTGTTCACATGATCAATTGCAACAACACTGATCACATGGTCACTTCTGAAAAATAGATAGTTTTTCAACATTCCCATTTAGAGGATATCACATGACTAGTACTTGAATTTTGGTTACGTCATCAATGCTAAATAGTGGAGCAGCAATGAGAAAATTCCAGGGGTAATGCGTTTCTGTATCGGTATGTTTTCCAATCAGGATGGGGTGACTATTTACCTTACAAAGTTTTAGGCAATCTTATTCAATTTCCAAAATGCCTTATCATTCAAAACTAGACTAAAAATATATATGAACGTTTAAATTGATTATGTTCCTGGCATATCCAGCTTCTTACCTGGGGCTTCCATGGGCTGCACAATACAAACCTGTGAGGGTTAATGTTTTAGGAACTTTGTATAAATGTCTAGTTTATGAAGATATCTTTACATCACCATTACATATTTTCATATGTTGTACCTTATTGAGGCTCCAATACTTCAATACAAAACACTAAGATGTCCTAAGACTGTGAGATAAACTACCTGTGGTTTAGTTTATGTGAGGGTGCTTGGAAGTAGAAGATTCCTAATCATGACAAAATAAGAAGTGGAACAATGTAATACAACTGCTGTTCCCTACTCAAAGGAAATGGAAAATGTAATGAAAGGTTCACCGTGTTTCCAGTTATAACACTATATATAGCTATATACATCAACATGAGGACCCGGTACACTTTGTTACCCAAGTTTATAGAAATACGCAGAACTAAATTATAAAAAGAACTTAAATTCAAACCTAGATCCTAAAACAGAGTTGCATTCGTCTTTACGTTCAAGAATAGAAGGTTATCTTTACATTAAAAACAGGTGAGGGCTATGCAATTTAAATCATAGAACTAGGAAGTGTATCCATAATAAGCATTGACTTAAAAAAAAAAAAGTTATATGGAATATTATGAACAGATGAACTGCAATGCTCTAACATATAATGGGTCCCAGATTACACATGGTGGAAGGAGAATTCCATTCTGTTCCTTCAACTGTATTGAGCTAACTTCTTTAGCAGGGTTGAAATGCTAATGCTTGTTTATTCTCAGTTCTACAACAGACTGTTAACGAGAATAAACACAACTTGTTTCCGTCTGACGTTTGATAACACATTATGCCTAAAATCATATGGGCTTCCCAGGCTTCTAGAGCAGCTCCTGAGCTAACATCTGGTCCTGTGTAAGCGCTATCTTCCTGATACAATATGAATTTACTTTACAAGTGTTAAAAGAAACAAATAAAGCAATTTTGTGGTTAACAGCTAAGGGCACAAGGCCAAATTATCTTTGAAATCATATACGGGGGCTGGGGTGAGATCGTTTAAGGAGAATGAAACGGGGACAAAAACAATTTTTAGTGTTGAGCAGCCAGATTTAGCATTACCATCATACACAGGGACTCATAATTAGGCGGTGCAAAGTGTATGGGCGATGAAGAAAGCACAGCAACACAGAGCCAGTTTGGTTTTACCTTTCACCAGCTTACAGCAATTTGACTGCTAACTGGTTGTTAAGGGTTTTTGCATTTTCTAGATAAGCTTCATATGATGTTCTAAAGGTTGCAGGGGCACTGTATGGCTTTAAATAATGTTGAAATCACTTCCTAGGCAAGGAATACCCAGTTGATTAAATCTCTCTGCTGCAGAGAGATTTACCTGCTTGCTAGCAGTAACCTACCTTGCAGGATTTAGATATAGAAATAGATATGATTCTTTTAGATTGTAAGCTCTTTCAGGTCCTCCTCCTGTGTCATTGTTTGTATTTGTCTGTCATTTGCAATATCTATTTAAAGTACAGCGCTGCGTAATATGTTGGCGCTTTATAAATACAGTATAATAATAATGTCATAGGATCATTGTATGTAGACAGTTAAAATGACTCCCCAGATATAGTATGCAGCTAAGGTGTTCAGTTATTTGTCACACAACTTGTCACAACTTGTTTGTTTCAGATGTTTGATCAAAACTTACGAAACCAAAAGATCAGTTTTACATCCAGGCAGTTAGCGTTCTTTAGAATGAATTCAGCAATGGCAGCCTGCATGATCTCTAAGTGGTACGTCTGCTTTAAATTTCTCAGTGGTAAAAACATTTAATTGCCTGTGAAGCCTAAAGCCCTGTACAGATGTTGAATAATTGCTGCTCAAAATGATTGTTAGTGATCAATATACGTGAGAGTTTTATGAGCAATGTAAAGACAGGCTGCATGTCTATGAGCAGCCTATTTTGTTTTATGGAGGAAAGAAGGTGGTAAAGAATGAGTGGGAGGTGCTCCACTGCGCGGACTACAACAGTCCCCGTTAACAATTTGTCATTTAGTTATACGGCACAGCCAATTGCTATACTATATCATAGGACACGTCCTATAATGCTAGATTTTTACCAATGATGATCATGAACGATTGCCCCAGGCATAGTACCTGGACAGATCCTAAGGCTTACTCTAACAGAACTCTTATGTCTTATATCACCAGCTCTATGGCAGAAAGGTTCCTGGAGTCAGGAGGTTTTGATGCACCACTTCAAGATGGTCAAGAACACTGTTCAAAATGGCTGCACCCAGAGTTAGATATGTAGCACACTGATCTATCATTGTGGATGGTGACAGACTTTATTTGTATGGCATTTTTCTTGGAGCAACCTGTGTTAAGCTTGATAAAGATTCTAGATTTTCATTACTAGAGACAATTGTGATTATCTTGGTTGCAAATCTAGCGTCAGTACCCATGCAGTGCGCCCACATTTTTATGAAAATCTCACCTGAAACAATCACATTACTTTTATGAAAGTGTCATCTGAAACAACAGTGACTGTTTCAAGCAGCAATAATTCAGCATCTATGCACAGCTTTAGTCCTGGAACTCCCAGGATGCCATGCTGGCACTTGTCGGTACCCATGACCTAGAAAACTGCTTAGTTAATTTACCCTCGAATTCCAAAATGTGCTTAAGTTGTTGTCATTCTTTAAAATGAGTTCGCTGTACACTGTGACAGGTCCTCTTGACTTTTATTTACCCTTTCAACCTGTCAGTCACCCAAAGAGTTGCCTCCAGAGATGGACAACTAAATTTGTATCAGAAAACCATAAGAAATTAATGTATTGATGCATAGAGAAAAAACCACCAGCCACTAATAAAAGTTAACGTTTTATATAAATACAATAGCCTAAAATCTTATTGGCTGCTGTGGGTCACTGATACCTGTTCAGTGCAATAAATTAATGGAAAATTGTCCTTTTTTTCACCTATATTCTTGAATTTTTTTTATGAATTGTAACTTTTTTGTTCAAAAAATCTAAAAGTACTTTTATTAAAAAAATGAATTTTTAAAATTTTGTGTATCCTTATAAATCATTGCCATTTTCAAGTTGTCACCTTAAGACTGGAAAATTTGCAGACAGTTTTAAAAATGATCTATAGTGTGTCCTAGGTAATGTTTTCAATTCCCACAAGGCGAATAAAATTTCTTTGCAGAGTAAAAGGAATTAAAAAAAAGCAGCGGCACTCACCTCACAGCCCTGCAGTGTCTCCCGTCGCTGCTTCACCCGTCTAACGCTCAGCTTAGTCTGTAGACACTTAACTCATCTCTTCCTTCTCAGTTAAGCCCCTCCGCTGTGGCTTTTTGCCCAGTGACTCTTACTCAGCGGCCAAAAAAACTTTCTCTGAAGGGGAGAGAGAGCCAGGATAGCTTTGAAACGAAGAGAAGAAGAAACGGAGCGGAAGGGATGGTTCTTGTCTTGGTTTGTTCTGCAACAAAAAAAAAAAAAAGGACGATTGCAAAGAAATTTCACTCTTTTTTTATTTTGGAAATTGACAACACATGCCTGCTTCATGTCCTAGAGGCCTAGTAAACAGTCCATCCTCAGTGAGAGAATTGCTATGGCAACAAACATGCAGGAAATATTCAAGATAACAGGAACAGTGGTAAAAAACATGTGTTTTGTATGGAACGAGCCCCTGCTGATAATTTCCGAGGAGAAATGTTCATTCTCTCACCAGAGCCAAAATGTATAGTTTAGTTATTACACTCCACAGAAAAGTGAGAGGAGAGAACGCAACTGTGTCAAATATGTTGCCGATAAAATTAGGCCAAAAGAAATTCAGTTTTTTTTTCTTTCTTAGAACAATATTATTTAAAAAAAAAACATGGGAATGATTTAGGTAAAAGTGAAGCAATGGGGAAACCACTGAATGGAAAACAAAGGTCCAAAAAGCAAAGAAGAAACAAGCAGGAGTGGGAACATTTCTTAAAAATATGGCTTCCCTTTTTTTTTTACCACAAAAAGGAATATGATTGGCCAGTGTTGAACTCATTTTTGTCCAATTTTCTGTTTTCTTTTATTATTTTTTTTTTATTTGACCCATTGGGGTCAGGAGTCGAAGCTGGTCTTGTTGCCTGCCACATTCCCATTTTCATTCACCTTTAGTTCAGTGTTTCTCAACCAGGACTCCTGTAAAGATTGCTAAAGGTTCCTCTGGCAATGATCAATTTGTGCCTCTCAGGTCTGTTTTCCAATTATCTTTTTGACTATCGGTAAGAATGGAAGCCTTCCCACTGGCCAGCAATGTAAGAGGAATTCTTCCCACTGACCACCACACTATTGTACTGACAGTTTGTGGATATAGAAATTATAGCAGGAGTTCCTGAGATCTGAAAGTTATTTAAAGGGTTCTGCCATGTTAAAAAGGTCAAGAAACACTGCGTTAGACATTCAATCTTCAACCGATCTATCGAGATCATTCCAACCTTAAGTGAACCTGTACTCCATATTTGTTTGAACTATGCAATAATTTTGATCAATAGGCCAAAAATGGCAATCACAACTTGATAAAAAAGTGCTTTTATATTGATGGTTATGGTTCAATATTCTGACAGAACATTTCTCAAAAAGGGCAAAACGTTTTCAATAATTTTTTCATTGATCATTCATTAAAGATTATAAAGAGAAAATCTCATAGTGGTCTATTTTTTAAAGCAGTGAATCTGACATGCACTGAAAATTTCTGGTTTAGAATAAGTTACTGCTATTAAAACACAATGGCAGATTTTCCATGAGAGAATGTTTCAGTGAATGTCAGACCCCATAGCATATGGCTAGCAGACACTGCAAGATGCTTACTACTAGTCTTTCAGACAGATAACCCTCTTCCATGACTTTGCTCTTGGTTAGTTGCAGTTTAATACTGGGACTTGATTTAATGTGTCTCACAATTTTTTGGGCAAAAGAAAATGTAGGTCTTTTATAGCAAAAACACTCTTTTACTTGTCTGTTACCAATATTGTTTTTCTAGGGTTTTGTTGAGAGGTCATCTGAGTGTAATTGGAGAAAACCTGTTGCATCATCATGTCTAATGGTCGAAGAAGGAAGATTCCAGTCCAAAAGATGTGACAGAAAAGATAGCAGAGGAAATAGAGCTGCAAAGAGGAGCATGAACTGATCATGGTGGCTGGAGGAGGAAAAATAAGAGGTATGTTAGTCATAACTTTCACATTATTGGAAGTGCTCATGGAGATGTGTGGTGGCTTAGTTTTGATTTCCTATTCACCTACCAATACCCATCTTCTATACCCACCCTGCTGCTCCATCGTAGCCTTGGGTAAATCCCAGCCAATGGTCATGCCTCAACATTATTACCCGTTGAAGTGAAAGAAAATAACCCTCTGTAAGATTTTAAACCATCCAACACAGTTCCTACAAATGGTTTGGACTTTCTGCTGCAAAAGGGCACTTAAGTGGCGAGAGAGCACAGTATTGCAGAAAATGCAACACTGACCAGAAGCTGCTACGTGAAAAGTTGACTCGTCTGCAGTATGTTTGAATCATTGCTATTCACACAGTCCCTACCTAACTGAACACCAGATGTAGTTACTTCATAGCAAACATTCTACACTATAACCACATATTTAAAAAAAATACATACCCAGAATCCTATGGGGCATAAGTCAGCGATGCAGCTGCATTTTACAAAAACATTCAGCATATTACTCGATTCTAGCCTTAAACACAATTCTTTTTTTACATGATATATTGTAGGTTATATAAGCCATTTGTTGAATTATAGCCATTAAGAGAAAGACGTCAGGTGTTTTTATTCCATATAAGTCACTGTTAATAAGTCCCTATTAACCATTTTATGGCATGGAGCACCTGCTCTGTCCCCACCTGTCTGGCAGTTCCCCAAACTCAGAAATGTCCTACATCATTCTAAGGCCAAGAATAAAAAATCCTAGCAAAGCTTTCAGCATTTGTACATTGCTTTTACATTGCAAAACACAGAATGTCTCTTGGCTTTTGGTTGTACACTAGCAATAGGACATATTCACTAGTAAGAGCTGGGCATTGTATCATTGAAATAAAGTGTCATGGGTGTGTTAGTATTCTTTTTTAAAAAGTAGCAACATATTATAAAGCAGTACAATAAATAGGGGGTGAAGATGACAAACCTGTATATACAGGAAGAACAAACTGAGGAGAAAATCACTATGCCTTGTTAGGTTTACAGTCTAACATTTGGGGGTGTATGGAATTAATATTATTATTATTATTATTATTATTATTATTATTAATAATAATAATAATAATTATTATTATTATTATTATTAATATTATAATAAACAGGATTTGTAAAGCCCCAACATATTACAAAGCGCAGTTCATTAAATATGGGATGCAAATGACAGACAGATACAGACAGTGACACAGAAAGAGGAAAGGACCCTGCCCTGAAGAGCTTACAACCTGGGAGGGGGGTGAAGTATCCCAAAATAAGAGGGGAGATATGGATTGGATTGGTGAGGAAGTAGTGAGAGTTTTAAGAGACAGAAGAAGACCGGTAGGCAAGTTTGAAAAGATGGGTTTTGAGTGTTCTTTTGAGTGAGCAGAAAGTAGGAGCAAGCCGAATAGGATGAGGCAGACAATTCCAGAGAAATGTTCTGAATATGGGGGGTAAATGAGAGGGCAGAATCAAATGTGACACCAAGGCAACATGCCAGAGGGGAGGGCAGAATAACAGTGTTATAACAGTTAGGAATATGTCAGGGGGGAATTTGGAATTTGAAGGGGGGAAGGTGATGAGTTCTGTTTTATCCGGGTTGAGTTTAAGGATTTGGTCAGACATCCATGCTGATATGGCTGACAGGCAGCATGAGACCTTATCCAGGAAGGAGGGAGACAAGTCAGGGGTGGACAGATAGATTTGAGTGTCATCAGCATACAGAGGTGATGAGACTACCGAGTGAGGAGGTGTACAGAGAAAAGAGATCCGGTCCAAAGACTGACCCTTTAGGTACACTAACAGGGATATAATAAGGTGGGAGGATGTACCAATGTGTAATTCCTGGAGTTAAGAAAGAGAGGAATACATGTAGGCAAGTTTGAAAAGGAAGGTTTTTTAAAGAGATTGATTGTATTTAAAGATGGAGTAAGACTTATGGGACGAGATGGGAAGAAAATTAAAATGTAGCAGGCCTAGAGAAGTCTTAAAGCCATGTTTAGAAAGAAGTTAGGAATGATAAGCAGTCGTTAAAGAACTAGAAAATGTCACAGCTGATATGATGACTTCAGCACCACTCTTATATGTATGTATATATGTATATATATATGTATCTTTATGTATAAAATGCTATGAATAAGGGACAATAGGGTAATATCCTTTTAGAAGGCACAGCTATGATATGATCACTAGATTGTGAACCCCTTTGAAGGACAGCTAGTGACATGACCATGGATGTTGGACTTTGTAGTGCTGTGTAATATATTGGCACTATATAAACACTGTGTAATAATAATAATAATAATAATGTCCATTCATTCATAGCAGGAACTAAATCTACCAGTTGGGAAGACTGAGGCATATTGTGCTGAAATAGAAATAGGTGAAAACATACCATACCATATGGGAGCTAGCAAAAGTGCAAAAGTCTAATAGGTCATTAAGACTGGCAATAGTGTCAATAGGTTATTTAAGACTGGCATATGCTAACTAACTCGTGCACAGTGACTAGAATGCACATCCTACAGTCCAGTGGCCAGGTTAATAAGAAAATATATATTATCGGCACAGTTATTTCCAAAGCAATGCTAACAATTGCCATCATAGCGTAAGCCAAAATCTGGATAAGACTGACAGCCATTAGTGCCTGATCAAAGAGTTGGATATGCAGAATGGCATCGCAGATTTGAGTATTTATTAACATCTGTTCATTAAATCCAGGTGCTGCTCCCCACTAAGTCACATCTGTATTCTGATATGTTCAGCAGAGCTTGGCAGGGAACCCCATACTGGCACTAAGTAAAAGACTTCACTTTGCCATTAAATATAAAGATAAAAGAAGGTCAAGATTACCCATGTTTAGCAAACACCGCTCAGGATATGGCGGGGGGGGGGGGGGGGGGGGGCACGGGGCCTGTCCGGGGCGGGGTGGTCAAACCTTCACACAGCTTTACTTTAGGTTTTAAAAAAGAAAAGGTAAAGATCAGATTCATTAATTTGGTAACCACTCCTTGCATCAGAATCAGATTGGCTATACAGTATATCTGCAATGCTCACAGTTATTTCATATATAAGGTATTCTTTAAACTGGAAGGGTCTACTTATAAAGCAGGTAATCGGATATTCCCTCAAACATTCCCTGGTGGAGAATCTTCCAGGTCCATGTGTTTCAATGGCAGTAATTGATGCACCACCAGGGAATATTTAAAGGAATGTAAGATTCACTACTTTATAAAAAGAGCCTATCACCACAGCAATCAATCACCAGATGTCATTTTGTACAGGCTGTAAATTAAATGAAAACAGCAAAATATTAAATTTTGCTATATGAAGTCACGTTTTTAAAAAAATGTTATGTATGGGAAATGCACCAGTGCATATGGCAAGACCCAACCATCATTAAAAAATTATGACATATATTCTGCAAAAAAACATAGTTCCCAAGCAAGGCTAAAATGTATTATTAGAAATAGACCCAACACCTTTCCCTCTTTATTTTACTTACTTACTAATTCGATCTCCAACCTGGTCTACTCTGCATTCTTATGGAGAATTTTCTGTAGAACCAATGACACTTGCATTATGGTGTCCCTAGCCCTGTAGTAGATACTCCATATAAATATATTGTTAAATGTGGTAGTTGCATTGTTTTCTTTTTTTGTTTTCAGACTTTATTTTTCTTGTAATCCTGCCAGTATCATATCTTCTATCCTAGGGTGACAACATTCATTGCACTGTATTTATGGATATGCAGTATTGTCACCTTAAGACAAGACAATAGCTCCTATTCTTTTTTTCCATAACATATGGCATTTTGTAGTACAGGTAGCAAAGTAAAGAACAATATGCCTTTAATTACATTTGAATCCACCAAATAAGAAGTTTATTGGTAGGGTTTATATAAAGTTTAAAACTGTAAAAAATAACCCCCCAGACCCGGTAGATTGGGTGTAAGCTCCGCTGAAAGCTAACATTCACATTTTTTACAAAATCTTAGGGTACAGATAAAGCTATTTTCCAATTGCAATGCAAATAATATATTACTAAGTAATATCTACTGGTTAAAATATATCCTTCCTTAAACACTATCTGACTTTTATTTAGGACAGAGTTTTGCTTTAATTTCCAGCAGTGAAAATGTCATGGAAATTCAATATACAGCCAGCAGCATAGCTAAGTCCTCTGGGTCTTGGTGCAAAATATGAACCAGACCCCATGACATCTCTTCTGTATTAACATCTACCACACACACAATATAAAAATGGTGAGCATAAAAGCTTCTGGTAGCTTACAAATACAATGAGATAATGCTTCCAGTGAGACAGCAAGAGACGTTTTCTTGATCAGGGATAAGAGTCCGGCTCCCAGTGACCAGGCATTATTAGGAACAAGTGGATCTACAATTTAAAGTCAAGTCAGAGTTGGCTGAAATCATATTCGTAGGGCATAATGCAAGAAACTTAAAGTTCGACTCTCTGCTTATGCAAGTGATCTTAAGGACTAATGTGAGAAAATTGCATAGGCGGAAGTGTTGACTGGATATGAGAGCACCAGTCCTCCACTATAAGACTATGTTACTAATAACAAGAAATTTCTAAATAACCACTGACAGCATATTTACTGAATCAGAATATATTGTAAAAAATACTGCATGGTGGTGACAACATACATTCTATATAGAAAAACTATGAACACTCCCAATTACTGAATTCAGGTGCTGCCATTGAAGTGTACTTCACTTTTCTGCAACACAAAGTTATTGCACAGTTATTAATTTATTATACAAAGATATTTTAGTCAATTGTTATCAGTGCTTACTCCAGCTCCATAAAACCATGGTTTTCATGAGTTTAGGAATTTTAGTGGCCCTTTTGTAAACCCTACTGAACACTAATCATTGCAGATATACTATAACAAGCACTTGTTCTGACACCATTGGAGATTGGAAATCATTTCTAGAGATGAATGGTATGTTTTTTTGCAAAACTGATTTTGCCTGGAACTGACTGCTTTTGCTGCTGGCAAAATTTGAACAAATCAGAGACTTTCAATTGACTCTATCATCATTCCATCATTGTATGCTTTTGTTATTTTTTTTTTCTTGCGGGGGGTTGAATTGTCATTTGTGTACTGTAACTTAGGTTTTTTTTTTTTAGTTTCCCATATTGTTTATTTCTTTTGTACAAAAATGTAAAATAAAGGCTAATGAAGTCCAAGAGTAGTTTAAAGGAGCTTCTGTTTACTTTTAGAAACTATTTAGAGCCAATTTCACCCTAAAAAATACCTTGGGAAATAAAAAACCTAAAAAATTTGTAATCAGGCAGGGCTTTATGATCAGAAATAGACAGGCCCATTCTTACTTGCCTGATCGCTTGCTTCAGTTGTCAAAACTGCTGAGCTTAGCATACACATCCCTTTTAGCGCCACGGTTGCCAGTACTGAATGAACGCATGATTTACGTCATCCCAGCAAGGCTAATCATGATGGCTGAAGAAGATGTTGTCTGCAACTGGACAATACAGCAACTGAGTTATATAGTTCTGCCTAATTTAACCTTCTTCATTGACTCCGATGCATTTCAACACCAAGGGTGACATTTTGTTGTCATAAACAAATTTCAAAGAATTGAAAATTCCAATCATCCCTAGGTATTTACCTGATGTTGCCCTTCCCTGTCAGTCAATATTGGTAAATTTGTACCTAAAATGTTACTGTAACTGTACTTCACATTTTTGGAAAATTTTGCCAAGGAAAAAATATTGCAGACTGTAAGATCAGCTTGCCCAGAGGTGAGTGCGATGTATGCAGAGAGTCAACTCTCCTTTTTCTGTACACTTCTCCCACACAGGCCCGAGCTCTGGATAATCTCCACCGTTATCTCCTGGAATGCAGAGTGCCTGGCAGATTGGGCAGAGACTTTCCATTAACAACCAGAGACAGACAGAAAAAGCGTTCTAGATAAAATATTCTCCCATTTCAAATCATTCTTGAAGGAACATTTAATAAATTATGAAGGCAGAGGGAATGTACTATTATCTCAACTAAATTCCCCCACATGTGGAATAAGATACCCACGCATAGCAATATAACAAAACATTTCATGCAAGAGTGATTTGAACATCAGTAGTTGGGAATTATTAACAACCTATCCATCCTAGCAGATAATGAACAAGCCTATTTAAAGCAAAACATTTTGGTTGTTTGGAGGTCATTCCGATTTTCTATACTAATAGTATTATATTAATATATTAATAGTTTTTAAGTTAATGATCCAATGCAGTGTTTCTCAACATTTTTAACATGAAGAAACCCATAAAAGAACTTTTAGGGAACCCCTTCTATAACTGCTATATTCACAACTACAATTACATTGGTAAGTGGGAACAACTATTATTTTTAATATTAATAATAATAATAATAATAATAAATGCATGTGCTGGGGATGGATGAACTTCTACTCGCCCGAGTTGCATCATCTCCGCATGGCAAACCAAGATGGTCTAAGATCGTCTTTGGGAGGGAGAAGAGAAAATCGGCAGATCAAACATGTATAGGTAAATAAATTGGGTTTAGTTCAAATAAAAAGGGCCAGTATACAAAAAAAAAAACTTTAAACAAAATGAATATTGTTCTTAGCACAGTTTTGTATTAGTATTATGGGTCAGCTTCTAAAGCCCGTAGGGGTAGGGCTATTCCTATTTAAAATGTATATTGTTCATACCTATTCTCAAACACTGGAAGCCATGCTGTCAAGGTCCATGACCAACACTTTCTCCTTGCTATGACACACTGAGGAGGAATGGCTGAACACCGCTCCAATTTTATTATACTTCTTCTTATCTGACTGTTAGGGGTCTATTTATAAAGCAATGAATCTAACATTTAACAAAAATTCTCTGGTGGAGAATCAATCTTTGCCATTGAAACACATGGACCTGGAAGATTCTCCAACAGAGAAGGTTTGGTGAATGTCAGATTTACTGCTTTATAAATAGACTTTGCTTGGTCTGTTTTTTTTTAAATTTACAAATTTGATATGCAGAAAGTCCTTTGATAAAATTTTACCTACATGCTGCCAAAATAAAAAACACATAAATTAAGCACCTATTCAGTGATTAATCCTAACACTATGTTTCAACTGTATTAAGGTATACACACCCGCGCTTACTGTGTACTCATGGCACAGATCACCTCATCTCAAGTAACCCTTGACACGTGCATTTTTATAACTAGAATTCCCTTATCGTGTGTAAAAGTTTTCCAAACATCATAAAAAAAATGAAGCCTCCTACAAATAATCTGCAAATAACTGCATGGAGACGTTAATACTTTCAGGTCACGCCAACAAGCCAATACATTGCTAATATTCCATCTGGTCTCTGGGGACAATGACATCATTCTCAATGACGATGTGTTGCTGGATGTGATAGATGACGTCCACCCACTGGCTGTCCAGAGCAAGCATGGATCTGTTTTCCAGACATTTCTGGGATGGGGTGTGTGGGGGCGGAGGGGGGTGACAGGTCTGTTTTTAGTTGAGGTGTCACAGGGCCGTAAATTTGCATATGCCTTGAATTACAAATGCACCATATGACAGGTATTATATTATAGTTTTTATATTTATTCATTTTTTTACAGGTAAGGGGGAATGCACATATATTTCTGGCAGGAGGGTAAAGCTGCTGACTTGTCATGAATCATGCCTCTGTGTTCTTTATCATAATCCTCTGATAGTGGAATATGTTGCTGGAAAAGTATGTAGGCAGAGTTGACTTTTTTCATTTTTTCCCCTCTTGAAATGTACTATACACTGATCAAAATAAAATCAGTGAATGCAGGTATATCTTTAACAGCAAACATTATTTATGAACTCATAGGGCTCTTTTACTACACACTCTGTGCACAAAACATCTAGACCAGCAACATTCTTCACCTTAGTGTTGAATTTATTATTAAACAGGATTTAGCGCCAACATATTATGCAGTGCTGTACATTAAATAATGGTAGCAAATGACAGACAAATACAGACATTGACACAGGAGAAGAAGCAGACCCCTGCCCCATAAAAGCTTACAATCTAGGAGATGGGGAAGTATCACACAATAGGAGGGGAGATATGTAATGGTGGGAAGTAGTGAGGGTTTCAAAAGACAAGAGGTAGGCCAGTTTGAAAAAATGGGTTTTGAGTGTTTTTTTAAATGAGCAGAAAGTAGGAGCAAACTGAATAGTACGAGGAAGACCATTCCAGAGAGTCAGGACAGCTCTAGAAAGGTCTTGGAGCCGTGTGTGTGATGAGGTTATGAGTGAGGAAGTCATTAGGAGTTTATTGGAGGAGCGAAGAGAGCGGCTAGGGGGGTATTTTTTTACCAGGTCAGAAAGGTAAGTGGGACAAGAACTGTGCAGGGATTTAAAGTACAGGAGCTTGAATTTGATTCTAAGGTGAAATGGAAGTCAATGAAGAGAACTACAAAGAGAGGCAGGAGAAGAGAAGCGGCTGGAAGGATGGATAAGTCTGGCTGCAGCATTCATAAAAGATTGTAGAGGAGAGAGAGTGGTGTTCCGGTTTGCTGCTTTATAAATAGACACCTTACCTGCATTTATTTATTTTTAAATGCAAAGCATGTACTTAACTTAACTTGGCAGCAGCTTTTTGTATTTCCTTGTACAGCAAAGCTTAGAAAGGAAGGAGAGGAAAATCTGCATGCACTTTTTCTGACAAGAAACAAGCTTACTGAAGAAGAGAACAATGATCAGTTGGATTAAATGCTGCTCCTTCCTTGTTCAATCACAGGCTGGGGTTGGGGAGGTGACCTGGTTTTATTCTTTACCTGCAGCAGAGAATAGTTAGGTCATAAAGCTGGCTATGCAATAATGTATAGCAGGTATTATTGCTCCCATCTATGTATCCTAAATCCAATGTATGTTTGTATCCTAAATCTTAAGCTTCTCTGGTATTCAGCTTTAAAGCCAAACTTCATCCCATTTTCTGCAGAGTCTGAATAAAACTGAATGTCTTATGTTTTATATGATGTATACATGCCCATAGAAAATAATTGCCGTATATCTTGTTTTGTCTAAGCCTAGAAAATAAGATAGGAGACACAGAAAAGCAACAGAACCCTGACAGTTGTTTTAACTTTTCCCCACTCTACAAGATACATTAATATTATTGCTGATAATAAAGCCAACATTATGATAAAAAATATTGGCGACAATGTGCCAAATTCTCTCCACCCAACACCTTGACGCCCAAACTTTTACAGCAAAAACTACCGATCCAGCGAAACGTGTGTTGTCATTGGAATACACATTTCTGTCTGTTGACGGTCTCTGGCCTCAATCTCTGGCCTCAATTTCTGGCCATTATTTCCTAACACTTCAATTTCTTATGTAAGAAAACTGCAAAAAATATTTTTTTCTTCTTTACACAATCAAAGTTCCAGGAATTTTCAAAGGAAAAAAAACAGAATATTTCTTCAATATAATCCTAAAAAAATGGATCCAAAGACAGGACTAGCTTGGAGGGAATAAACAATCGGGGGACTCAAGGATTGGCCCACAAGATTATTTGCCATTGCTGTTCAATTATCAGCCTTCCCAAAATATTGGAAGAATAACAGAGTTTTGAATACCTAAAAAATATTATTATGGATGATTTTTTTAAATCAAATAGCATTTTAATGTAAAAGGGTTTGCTCCTATTGTATGTGAAGCAAGATCACATTTCAAAGTAGATCTCAACACTGTGCAGTCACACAGACATCTTATGGTGAGTACAAGTAGCAATTCCAGTTAACAATTTGCACTTTGTCGTGACACTGGTGTACAGCCAACACTGGTAAAGAGTATATAGACCAGAGTTTCTCGAACAAGGCTCCATAAAACCCTAGGGTTTCTGAAGAGGTTGCTAGGGGTTCCTTGAGCAATGAGCAATCTTTACCTCTCAGATATTTTTGTCCATCTGTAAGGATGACATTCTTCCCAATGGCCAGCATTGTGAGAGGAAACTACTACACTACTATACTGTGAGATGTGGATATAATACCTATAGAAGGGGTTCCCCAAAGAGTTTTTTTCAAAAGTTCCTCCCATGTTACAAAGGTCAAGCTAGTAGACAGAGATCAGCAGCCAAAATTCAACCAGCTTTTACCCCAAATTTACAATTTTTCACAAATTTTATAACTGCTCTAAAATATTTAAAAGACCAATATGATGTTAAAGCATCTCCAGACAAAACTAGCAAGACAAATGAATCAAAATGAAAAGATCATTAAAAGTATTTTTCTATCTATCTGCTTGATGACCAGATCTATGTGCATCATTCAATCACTTTAAAGCCCGGGTCATCCAGTACTCATCCTAGCTTGTGAATGAATGGAGAAAGGAGAAGACCCATACCAATTAGCTAATTTTTTTCCCAATGCTCTCTCTTTCAATTAGAATGCTTTTGACAATACATAAAGTGATCAGTAGGGATGCGAAATTTCGGCAAACCGATTTTGGGAAACCATCAGATCGAGGAAATCATTACGATGCCTGGGGATCACAGTGGAACTGCACATGAACTCTCAATGGAGTTTCTCCATTGAGAGTTCATCTGCAGTTCAGTTTCCACGGTCACCAGGCTAAAAAGTACAGCCCGACGACTGTGGGAACTGAACTGCAGGTGAACTCCTAATGGGGAAACTCCATTCAGAGTTTGCCTGCAGTCACATGCCCCGGGATCGCAGTGGATTCTCAGGGCTGCATTCGTTCATGCAGCCCTAGGAATTGTGTGTGATACCCGGCACTAGAGGTGCTTTCCTCTGCCAATTAGAGAGCACTAGAGGTTTTGAATGGGGAGACTTGTCCCCAATGTCACCTCTAGTGCCGCGATCGCAAACTGAGTTGATCAATAAATGCAGCCATGGCTGCATTCAATGATCAGCACAGCCTGCAATATTTGTTTGTTTTTTTTGAAAAAAAATGTTTTTTTTTAATTCAATCTCGTTTAGTGAATTTACACCGGCCGTTTTCACTTACAATTTCCGTAAACAAGAACGAACGAATTCCCCGCAAGATCGAGTTTTAAAAACTCGCTCGCTCATCCCTAGTGATCAGTTTTTTGAATTGCTTCTATATCTTACACTTATAGTCTGATTGACTGGGACTGCAAGTGACTCCAGGACAAGTAGAGGTACTTTCAATTATTTAATTAAAAAAGTTATTAATGTGTTAATAATTACAGACCAGCCTTAATAAAATGCAGAGAACAACTAGTTTCACACATCCATAGACACCTACCAACTTTGCCTGAAGCATAAGTTCAGTTTTGCTTCAATACTTTTACCTATCTCAACATATCTTTCAACCAACTATTGAGTCTCTCTCATGTGGAATATTATGAATAGAACCTTTCACTTCAGGAAATGATCCACACACATTATAATAAACAGAAAAGCAAATAAAACTGGAATTTATCTAGTCAGGACACTTAGATGAAACTTCATTCTGACTTCATAGAGAAGTTTTTTAAAAGCATTAAAATGGTTCATTTAGATGGGATCCTGATGGGACCGAGAACGGTGATAAAACACAGGCAGTAAAATTCAGGGAGGAAATGGGACATTACTTTTCAAGCAGAAAAGAAAATATTTTATTAAACCTCTGGAAATGTGTTTAATGGGGTGCTGGAGTTCTTTCTGAAGAAGATTACAAAAATTCCCCAGCATTTGATCCAGCTAGTCAGAACAAAAAGGCTAATTAAATGGTTTCAATGTTAAAGTTAGAAACAGACGACTCTGGTACTTGATTCTTCATTATATGAACTTTCAACCTGTTAAATATAAATATATATATATATATATATATATATATATACACACAAATATATACACAGTATGTATGTATATATATATATATATATATATATATATATATATATATATAGCTGTGCAAATGTTTAAAGCTGGTGTGAAAAAAATGTTCCAAACTATGAATGGCTGACCACTGCACCTTTGGTTCTCAACATTACCTGTTTCATTTTTATTTTTCAAAGTAGCTTGACCAGCACATATTGAAACCCCAATCTGCTTCGAAATGTTTGCCTTGGAGAGACCTTGCTGATGTATTATACCTAGACTGTGTCTTGTTACTGTGCTCACTCTTGCCATGGTGTATGACCTGTGCCAACCTCATATTGGTAGCCGAGTTTGGCTGTTCCTCCCCAAGTTTTAATCATCCTACACAACTTTTTTTTGTTTCAGTTAATGATTGTATTACAACCTGCATATGACAATAAGGATCATTAGAACCTCTTTGATATATATATAGTCAAATATACACCTGACTATAACCCTACAAAAGATCTAACTTTGAGTATGTGTACTAGGAACTGATGCTGGTTTGAAAGCAATAGGTAGTCAAACTAAATATGGATTTGATTTAGATTTTTTGTCTGTTGTTAAGAATATTTTGTACTTACCCCCCCCCCCCCTCACTGTCATTATATTCTGTTTTTTCCCAAGTTTCTTTGTCTATTTTGATTGGCCAGTCCAGGATGACGTAACTCGCATACCAGTACGTTGGGGATAGTCCGAGCCCCATGGCATGCCGAGAATGTATAAATGTGTGACACAGAGTATATTCAAGAGAAACACAGAAGAAACAAAGTGTCTTTTCTGAATATAGTTCCACTTTAAAAGTAGGGCAACACACCAGAAGGCATATTCAAGGGAACCGAAGACCTCCAGTACATGATCTGATGTGCCATACTTTGCAGGGTTGGATTTGGTGCAGATACTGGCACATTAAGGCCCCTCTGCAGTGTTCTTTTAACTTCAAACTTCAATGAATATTTACTGTATCATAACAATAAATTAATGTATTTCAGCAACATTACAATTTAATATCTGGGGCCAAGCAATAAAATCAATAAGCTGCCATCTAAAAAAGTTTATTGGTGCTAAAATTGCCCCATGGGTTTGCCCATATAGGGCCAAATAACTCCTGAAACTTCGTGGCATGCATTAATATGTAACAGCACTTTTTCCTTTTTGTTTGGCCTGTGGTTGTCATATGGGGTCATGGAAGGAATTTCATTCACTGGTCCTGATGATACAATTGAATAGGGTGGCAATATGGAAATATGTATCGGGAGGTGGAGAACGTTAAGATACTGCTATACTTGGGCAAAGGAATGGTCAATTTGCATTGCATTAAACAGGGATCAGTAGGATACTGTTACATCTGTAGACATAAAGAGCAAAACTTGGATAATGCTCAAAATTTTATTGGTAGCAATCAAATAAACATGCTAAAAACTTCAAATGTATGCACCTTTTTATCGAAGTTGGGAGAAACAGGGCAGTATAAAAACATTTATATATTATCGTTTTTTTCTACTATGGCAATGATATAGCTTGGCATTTTCCTACTGCCGTCAATCACCCGTGTCTCAATGGTGCCAGGTCTAGAGGGAAAGGTGAATATGAGAAACATCTGCCAAGTTTAATTTTATCTTGGTTACGGTAAACAAGGAGATGCAAGCAGCTGTTTCTTATCAGGGACCAATTTTTAAGGTTCCAACGCCTCAGGGCGAGACTGTGCACAGAAACAGTAATCTTCTGTCTGCATCGGCAGGAAAAATATTTCAGATATGTATTTCTGAGTGACTACAAGTACTCCATCGAGAAATGAACCCCACTTTCCTGCAGCGTGACAAAATGAAGAAGGCTTACCACCATGATGGAAACACAAGTGGGTTCATTGTACAAAGTTTCTACATTGTACAAAGTAGTGATATGTGTACCTAGATCACTTCTTCTGACAATTCCAGGGGGCGCCTCTGGCTATTTAATACGATACTAAACTCTAACTCAAAGGCAAAATCCTGTTCTCAAGCAGAGACTACAATTCACAGAATTGGAGAAGACCAAAACCTGTAAATGTTGTTTAACTACAGCAGAGAAAACTAATATCTGTGTAAATCTCAGGACTAGATAGACAAAAATAAACTTCTGCAGTTCCCATATATGTATATAATTTGTGCATTTAGTTGATGTTCAGCTTTACATTAGAGCAGACTTAGGCTGAAGCAACCTTAGATAAGTCAGTTGTGAATGAGATATCGTTGTTAGTAGGTAAACTACAGCTGCCTTTACATTTATTTCACAGTTCCGGGTGGCTGCTAGGCCATTGTTTCTCAACCAGGGTTCCCTGAGCAATGAGTTTAACCAATGATTTTTTTGGCTATCTGTAAGGATGACATTCTTCCCAATGGCCAGCAAAGTAGCAGGCACTCTTTCTACTGACCACCACACTAGCTGTGAGAGCTGTGAATCTAGTAATTATAGCAAATAATAAAGACCTAAAAGTTATTTCAAGGGTCCCCCCACTTTAAAAAGTTTGAGTAACGCTTGATCAACATATGAGAGGAGAGGTGCAAGTCATTATTCCAGTATCAAGGCATTAGTGGCACCCTTAGTGACTATCAAACTCCCATCCAGGCCCTGCCATATAAGTGTTCTGCCTCAAATGAAAACTTGGAATTATTTGCAAAATTTTATTTTCTCTTACCAATTGCCATAATACATGAAACTGTGCTAATGAATGACATATTGAAAACTAAACTTCAGATATGAAGTAAAGGTCCATTTTAATAAAGTTCCTTATGTGTGTGAAGCCAAACTCCACACAAGTGACTTACAGACCGAATTTGCTTTAAATGGCCTCCAAATTCATGTTGAAAAGAAATATAACATGCTAACAAGCTATGTCAGTGAGGTAATTTGGGTGTGTTTTATAAAATTAAAAAAAAAATACTTATAAATTGTACAACTAAGCTAAGAATTTCAAAAGCAATTTACTAGAAATATAAAAATGAAGTATTAAATGTTCACAGATTACAAATGTTACAATCTGACTGACTTGTTATATAAACCACAAAACAAACGACAATTACTTGCAATTTTCAGTCTATATTGTATTTACAGAAACGTCTGCAAAAATAAATTAGGGAAAAAAAGTGTTATCTTAAAAACTGTCATTATATTTGGAGATTGGACAGATTCTTTGGCACAAAGTGAATTTTGGATGGAATAGCAGAAGGAGCTTTGCTTTTCTGCACTTTGTTATAATTTCTACATGAGAAATTTGCTGGCTAGAAAATTTACAGATTAAAGGTAACCTGTAAGGCTAAAGCTATGCAGATAATATTTATCTGCCAAATTGTGCAACCTAAAACTTCTGGGATCAATCTTTTTGCTTGTGTCACAAAGAATATTATGGGATGTGCTACAGAAATTATAAGCATTTGTGTGATAAAGCAACTTAACGCAAGCAAATGCACAATGCTGTTATTTTACCGCATAACAGAAACAATAGGCGATTAGTCTCCTCACTTCTTCTCCAAAGACTTCAATGGTGGTGGGAGGTTAAAATTACAATTTAAACTGTACATGTTTGGCATTATTGTGACACCCTATATTGGCTAACTTACATTAATAAAGATGCAAACTTTGAAGATGCTTTGGATCCCCTCCTTCAAGCTTAGTATGAAGGCATTCAGGAAAGCCTGAATCTTTCTTAAAGCGGATTTATCATCAACATTTTTGCTTTATATAAAAGGTTAAAAAAGGTCATATAAAAAAGTTAGATACAGGTAAAAACGACCTTCTTTTCTTTATCTTTCTTCTTTTTTTTTTACTCTAAATATTTTTTTTTTTTAAAAAGCGGAAGCCCCTTCCCTTACCTTTAGTGCTGTGGCAATAAAGACTGAATGGGAGCGCAGAGCCTCTTTGGATACGTTGCCTATCCCATGAGGCTTTGGGCTGCTCTTTCTGTGCATGTCCAATCCACGTCGGGACAAAGAAAATTCCAGAATGGCACTAAATCGAGGACAATGCTGGAGGGATTAAGGTAAGTAGGATTGTTTTATTTTAAGTTTAGTTACTGCTTAGCTGTTAGCAAATATCTATTTTGGTCCAATATGGTGCATTCATAATAATAAATAGCATGCATATAATGGGCCTGATTTGTTAAAGCTCTTCAAGACTGGCGAAAATAGACTATTATGGAAGAACCTGGGTGATACAGCAACCATTTTATTTGATTTCATAAAAAAGATTTGCTAATAGTCGGAAAATGTTTGCTGGATCACCAAGGTTCTCCCATATTAGTCTATCTTCTCCAGTTTTGGAGAGCTTTAACATATCAGACCCAAAACACGTTAACAAACAACATAACTTACATAAAAAACAAGAACAATCTGATAAGTTTGATTGGATCCTTATGGTAGGCACTGGCAAGCTGGGTAGAAAAATAACTTTCTGTAGCATAGCTGCATGTGAATATATCCAAGAGCTATTTTTTTGTGGAAGTGGGGAGTGTAACTTGCCTTAAAACTAACAAGTTCTCTTTATACATACACTTCCAGATGTCCATAAAAAAAAAAAATGGTCCAACTTGTTAGTAAGTTTGCTTCATTTGCGTTCAGAATGCGTTCAGAATATCATTGTATTCCTCTGCAGTTTTACCAAGCATTCTCGAAACTTCTTTTCCTTTGTTATGTGTAGGCTCTGTCCCTGGGGCCATGGAAATAGGAAGGCCACATAAATACCTCCATGAAGGTGTGAGCAGGCCGACCTCTGGCCTGACCCTTTTCATCCGTATCACCTTGTACAAAGGTATAAAGATACGTCCCGAATTCCCCAGATTACCCGACATGCCATTCTTCACAGGCCTGACTTCTGACCCTGCTCATTATATCTGACAGCACCTGAAGGGGCGATATCTCTAAGAGTATCGCAGCTAGTAATATGATAGGCCTGAGGGACATGGCGTTTATTGTACACAGAAAGAAATGTTTCTGACTGCTTCCCTCTCTCCTAGGGCCACACATAGACTAGTACCTCCTGGATGCAAAGTCTGACCAAGGCAATGAACATATTCTGAATTAATTAAGAGCCTTTTCCTTTCTTTAGTTACTTCTTTCCACTTCTGATATTTAGTGGCAGTAAAAGGATACCAAGTCAAATTGAGGTACTGCTTATACTTAAAACAAATTACAACTAGGGACATATAATGGATACAAAGCTTGATTAACTTGTACCTTTAATATCTGCCTAGATTTAAGCTTTAAAGTGTTTGGTCAAAAAATGAACAAACAAATAGCTGTTGATCTGGCAGAAATGCACTCTATGTTCTATTTTTGGGTGACAACACACATTCTCTTTTTCAAAGAAGTGGCATTAGCCCTGCATACCAGTTTTTACCACTATCATACCAATTTAGTTGTATTTTAAAGCAAATCTGTGCCTGTATCAAATCTTACTGCTACTTTTTTGTATTAAAGCTGTGAACAAATCTTGAACACTTCCAGATTTATTCTAATTATGGTGCTGGCTGGTAAGGGAAAAGGTAATCCTGGATCCTTGTGCATCGCACAGGTATCTGATGCTCTTTTATTGTTGTTATAAAAAAAAATGATATATTTTTTAAATGAGCAGAAAGTAGGAGCAAGTCAAATAAGATGAAGAAGACCATTCCAGAGAGTAGGAACAGCTCTAGAAAAGTCTTGAAGTCGTGCGTGTGATGAGGTTATGCATGAGAAAATCATTAGTAGGTCATTGAAGGAGTGAAGAGAGCGGCTGGGGTAGTAATTTTTCTTACAGATCAGAAAGGTAAAGCTGCGTACACACTTGCAATTTTTGTCGTTGGAAAGGATCTTTCACGATCCTTTCCAACGACAAGGGAGTGCACGATGCATGAACGCTGTACATACAGCACCGTTCATGCTCTATGAAGAGGGGAGGGGGAGAGCGACGGAGCGGCACCCTGCTGCGCGCTCTCCCCTTCCCTTTCATTAGGATCGGCTGTCGTCCACCGTCCGTGGATCCGGCAGGTCGGTCGTCCGGACGATGGACGACACCGACTGTACACACGGCAGATTTTCGCCCGATAATTGGCCGATGCCGATTATCGGGCGATAAAAAACTGACGTGTGTACGTAGCTTAAGTGTAACAAGAACTGTGGAGGTATTTGAAGGCAAAGCACAGGAGATGAATTTGATTCTCAGGTGAAATGAAAGCCAATGAAGAGAATAAAGAATAAGGACAAAAAAGAGAGGCAGCAGAAGAGTGGTGGTGGGAATGATGGATATGTCTGGCATTACACCCACATGCCCATATTAAACACATAAACATAATTACACATAGTAGGCATCTATGTACACTTTACTTGCATGCCCCTAGTATATAAATACTTACCTTCACTTTCCCTTCCCTGCAGATCAGTTCATTTGTAAGAGGGAAGAGAATAAACCTGGCTTGAAGCTTATAAAAAGGTAAAGAATTGTTCTGTCCCACTGGAGAGTGCTAGTGACTGGCAAATTCTTCATATAGAAGTAAGAGAAGTCACATGTACCCCATATCCTTGTATGATTCCAACGTGTTTGAGAAAGCTAACATTAGCTGAGAAAAATAATTAGCTTAGTCAACTAGCAGTAACATCTTGCTGGCTATCAAAAATCTAATATAGATGGAACATAAGGAATAAGAAAACGTAGAATTGTACCGCACATCTTTTTTATAAGGATTTTCTTTATCAATAGTCTCTGTAAATCTTAAAGCAGCCTTTCTTGAATCATTGAAATAGCTTTCAGGTCTTCAGAGAACCCCTGCTATATTTACCATATGCACAGATCAGAGTATATTAGTGTGGAGATCAGTGGGAAAAATTCCTCTTACATTGCTGGCCATAGGGAAGAATGTCACCCTTACAGATAGCCAAAAAGACCACTGGTGTCACATAAAATGACCTTAGAGGCACAAGCCGTTCATTGCTCAAGGAACCCCTAGGGACCTTTGGGAAGAACCCTGGGTGAGAAACCTTGGTCTAACGATTGAGTTAAAGCCAATAATACATAAACAGAACAAGCTAGCCATAGACATATGGTTAGATGTGAAAACATGCTTGCCATGCTACTATGTTGTAGCCCTAGGCACATTTTCTGCTTAGATACGAAAGGATGGAACAAACAATATAGTAATAGTGTTGGCTCATAATGTCCTATCCAGATTTAATATTCTATGTCTATGGGTACTATACAACGTTACCAGGTATCCTTCATCAATCATTCTCATGGGATAAAGACAATTTGCTGAAATTATTTTTTTCCACCTGGCTAGTACTACTCAATCAATCACCATGACTCAAGGGACAGTCTGGCTTTTAGCTCTGCAGTGCACAAACAATTTTTTTCCCCTAAAACCTTTTAGCTTGAATGTCAGACTACCTCCATGAATAAAAAAAAAGTGTCACAGGTTTCTGTTAAGTGAAGTTCCACATTGATCTTAATGCAGCTTCCTGGGATGATATGGCAATGATGCTTCTAAATACAAAGCAGAGTTGTCATCCTCATATAGGTTGTATCTGCATGCACTACAGTGGGATGAGATGAAATGTTGTAGAGGAAAAGCTATCAGCATTGTCATTACTGATAAGTCTGTAGCTCATCAATTAGTACCTAACAACACCTAATCCTGCCCCTGCTTTCTAGAATGACAGCACAGCTTCTGTTGCAGAAACCTTACCATTGTGAGCTGCAGTGTATGGGAAAGTAGGAAGCAATGAACCACAAAAAATTGAGGACTGACCACACTCAGTAAAAGTAACTGAAGTTTTATTTACTTTATATAGCTTTATCAGCGGATTTTGAATTGTAAATTGGACAAATTGAGTATGTGTCCGCATGGCCATATGTAGCCTCAACTGGAAGAGACAGGTCTATGACAGGTAGTGTGACAAGGTGGCAGGTTGTTGGAGAACAATTTAGAGAAAAGAGACAAAGAATTGAAACACCATCAAAAAAGTTACCTCCAAGGATCACAAACTATTTTTTTTTTTTTTTTAATTTGAAGATATGCAGATGCAGATTTAAAAAAAAATGTCTTTTGAAATGAAAACATACTAAAATGAAAGTACACTTTAAAAACAAAAAAACAATGCCAGCTCCTTCCTTCTGCCTACGCCACCCTATCTGGCACTGCGCAGTCAGAGTGACGTAGCCTGTGGTGGATGGGGAAATAAAAAATGCCGATCTTACTGTGCATGCGTAAGATCAGCATTTTCTTTTTCCCCATTGAAGAAAAAAGCTCCAGTAGGCTTCTGGCTGCTCCTTTTGCACATGCCCAATCGCAGGCATGCGCAGAAGGAGCAGCCAGATAACTCCCGGGATGCATGACGTAGGTATCCCATGATGCCCTGTACCCCATTCTGTCTTTATCACTGCAGGTTTTAACCCACCACAACCCTTTTATGTAAGGTAAAAATTTTAGTTTAGGTCCACTTAAAGTTTATGTAAGATTTTAGTGATTGGGTAGTTGAAGTGGAGGGACTATAAGATTACATTCCCAATATGGGTCTCTTAGAACGATATTATCTGTGCATAGAAGTCTTAATGTGAGGTCTCAAACATACCAGTAAGGGCCACTCCAGAATGTGAAAATGCTCTCAGTGCTTCGCTAACTGCCTTATGAAACTCATTAGTGACCCTTGAGATTTGCATTTGAAGAACCCCGCTTTACCGGCCGTCAGTGAGGAGGAAACAAGGCTGTAGAGAGAAAACTGTACAATTCCCTTCCCCAACCAATGCTTTCCTCCCAGTCTTTCATACCCCCTCATTACAGTGACTAGCTCCCCATCCACCAGCCACACGTTTTAAATAAACAAAGGCTCAAAGTATTATCACTAAAATAACAGACGCCAACATTTCCCAACTCCCCCTGTATGAAGCTTCCAATAAAATCAGGAGGACTCTCCAACAGCCGGAGGTCTGAAGGTGAAACGCAATTAATGGTTAAGCGGTTATGTTTGAAATGAGCACCCCTCTGCTATCACTGGGTCTTATAAACAGGAGAACGCCCGCAGACTTTTGCTGGTCAATGTTTCAGTGTTTATATATTAAAGGGCTATTATGCCTAAATGACATCCTCTAACAGTTTAGGTTTAATAACGTTTGGGGATGTCAACGTTGTGAAAGTTTATGGAAAAAGAAGCTGTTTAAAATTAAGGTGGGATATGTTTAGAGTTAACCTTTAAGTCATTTTACAAGTCTGTGTGAATACATTCTTTGCATTTCCCAGTCAGTATACAGCAATCGTTTCTCTTTTCTAAACAAAAAGTGGTCACCATTTATCAACAAAAAGCCACCACTGAATTTCAGTCTGGTGACTTTTCCTAGGCTGTGATAATGCCATCAGTCTGCTGCAAGCAAGATCGAGCATTTCCTCAGTTCTTAATAATAAAGACTGCAACATTGTTACTTTGTAGCAAGTTAAGAGTATGCAGCAGAGCTAATCTGTATCAAATATTAATGATAACCAACCAAGAACTGCACAGGCACCAGGATGAAAAACAGTACTTGGAAGTAGATGATAATCCTAGAGCAGTGTTTCTCAACCAGGGTTCCTCTAGAGGTTGCTGGGGGTTCCTTTAGCAATGAGTAATTTTTGACTCTCAGGTCTGTTTAAGTGACACTGATGATCTTTTTGGCTATCTTTAAGGGTGACGTTCTTCCCAATGGCCAGCAATGTAAAAGGCATTCTTGCCACTTACCACCACACTAATATACTGTGGATTTAGTAATTATAGCCAGGGTTCCCTAAGACATGAAAGTTTTTCAAGGGTTCGCCCCATGTTTAAAAAGTTGCCCTAGTTGATGGCTGTCACTATCTTTCTGTACAAAAAAAGTTGTCAGGAGCAGTTCTGTGCTTACCGTGAGAGGAAATAAATACCAGGAAGTGTGACACTTACATATGGCTTAGCAAGTATACACTTGAACATTAAAAATATATTTAGAGCAATATCTACCTTAGGGGAACCCGATTTTGTGTCTAGTTTTCTCATACAGGAAGTAGCATATTTAGTGAAAGAGGAAAAAGTATCCTTGTATCACCATGGCCTGGGAACAAGAAGAGGGTGCAGGATTTATGCATACTGCATACTTTGTGTACATCAGGTCATGCCACTAAAAACACATATTACAATCAAACAGACCTGTTATAGACTAGGCAAATGTTATCAATAGGTCCAGAAAGAGATCTATTATTACACATTATTTATATAGCACCGACTAGCTGTCCCTCAAAGGAGATCACAAATCTAATGTCCCTACCATAGTCCTGTGTCATTATCAGGTAAATTTTTGGGGGGAAGACAGTTAACCTAACTGCATGTTTTTGGAAACCAGAGTACCCAGAGGAAACCCACACAAACACAGGGGGAACCTGCAAACTCCATGCAGTTAGTGTCCTGGCTGAGATTTGAACCTGGGACCCAGCACTGCAAAGGCCATAATGCTAACCACTGAGCCACCATGCTGATCTTGACTGTAAATCTTGACTTTTTTTTGGAAAAGTCAGATTTGGCTCTCCCCTTTTACATCCTGTGTCTTTCTTCTTTATTCATTTGCAGCTCACTGTTTAATAGTTAACATCCTTTTTAAAATAACTATTTTTGCCTAGCCAACCTGAAAAAAACAAAATCCCTTCCCCAGATGCATGCTTACCCCTTTAGGCAGCAATATTTAAATGCACATGGAGGCACAGAGACTCAGTGGCTAGCCTCATGCCAAGGTCTTAGGATCAAATTTTGGCCAGGGTATATATACATGGGATTTGTTTGATTTTGAATAATGTGTTTTGTGGCAGGCACTCTGGTTTCATTCTACATCCCCATATCATACTGGTATTTTAACTGTCCTTAAACTATGTTCATTGGAACTCTGAGAGACAGCTAGTAACATGACAATGGAAAAAAAGATAAACATTTTAATAACAAAAAATATATGAAATCATTGCTTTTAGGTAAAAGAAATTTGGATGTGTCCTATACAGGATTTCTGTTTTTGCTATTTTAAAAAGAAAGGAAGTCATGCAAAAAGATTGTTAGCTGGGTGAAAAAAATTTCAGCTCCACCAAATTTGCCAGTCTTTACCTGGGAAGAATCTTTCATGAATGTTCTTTCTAAAACACATAAACGCATTTCTTCATATTAGATGTTATCTTCACACCCCCTTTCTAATGTCTATTAGTTGACTTAGAAGTGCATTGTGCTATCAGGCAACGCGTAGACATGCACCTGCGCTATGGTCCAATTATTCATGAAAAACACTTCCATGATAAATATTATTTAGATTTTATGTTTCACAGGACAGCTATGTTTATAAAAGGAATACCTGCTCCTGATAAACAGCATGCTTTGGATGGTAAAAGCCCTAAGCCATCATCGGCGTGTTTACTAATTTCACCCTTGTCTGCAGGTGATCATGTTGTTCCAACCTAACATGTTTAACACTTTTTAAATAAACAGTTTGAGAGTACCTGTTCCTCCCTCTGTGGTGAGTGAATCCAGATGTTCCCATCCAATGCCCCAGCGCTCGCTCATTCTGCCACTACATTATATAAATACAAAGTCAACAGATTTTAAAAGGGATTTTGCATTTTTAGATAACGAATTCTTTACATTGTATCCTTACTAAAACTTTATATAAACAAGATGCCTTTTCTATATAGCATTTTTTCTAGGTTTGTGTTTTTTTTGTTTTACATTAAAAGCTGTCCAGCTCATTTCTCTTATTATTGCAATCTTTGGATACAATCAACTCTGGTAATTTAATGATAGAAGACATTACTCTGAGATAAATCTATTTTTTTCAAAATGTTGTAACATTGTTATATATATTATACAGGGATAAAGAACGATATGACATGGATGAACATACAGATGTGATAAAGATAGATAGATAGATATTGAAATACATAAATAAACAAATTTAGTGTCCATAAACAACATAATCAAAAGAAAATACTTTTGGACTGTAAATCTATTTGGATAAAGCAGCCTTTCTCCACCTTTTTAACTCTTAAAATAATTTTCAGATCTTCAGAGAACCCCTGATATAATTCCTATATCAACAGATCATAGTACATTAGTCTGGTGATGATTAGGAATAATGCTTCTTACATTGCTGGCCATTGGGATAGCCAAAAAGATCATTGGTGTCACTTAAACTGACCAAAGAGGAACAAATTGCTTATTACTCAAGGAACCCCCAGCAAACTTTGGAGGAACTTTGGTTGAACAACACTGGAATAGGGCATTCCTCTCCTGCTGTATATTGTGTATTTGTTACGTAGGCAGATTTATCATCTACAAACCCCATTTTTTCACAGGTCTGCAATTAACATTGGTGCTTTAAAAATATAAGATAATAATGAAAATAATAATATTATTAGGTGTTCAGCCTGAAGATCCTGGAGCTAGAACAAGTCCGTCATCACTCTCAAGCTTAGATTTGTCTGTTTGCGGCCATCCATCGAATGAGAGATGCTAGGACAGATAACCAGACCATTATGATTAAAGGGAGCGTTAATATTTTGACTGGTCAGCCAGTTTCAATTTTAGAAACCAAATCTTTACAGCCAAAAGTGATTTACTTTGGCACAAGATAAAGCCAGAACATTTTTAATTTTTACGAAGTGACTTTTAATCCCACTGTGTCCTATTAAGCTATGCAGCAAGCTGGGCTCTCAGGCCGGGAATAGACAGCTGCGCCGCAGATGGTAAACTGAAAACTTCATTCATAATGCAATGCCGCTAGTCTCCATTCCCAGCAAGACGTCTAGCGAGTGTGCTATGGCTTTAGAAAAATAAACACATGTGACTACGCTGTCTCTTAAAGGACGCAACCCCTCCCTCCACTCCTGGAACTGAAAGAATAACAGGCTAAGTGCTGCTTGTGGTCCGCAGTCAAAACAAGGCAAAAACTCATTTATCAGGCAAAGAAAATGTGCAATTTGGAAAGCCGCCTCTCAATTAAAGAGTTTTTTTGTGAACTGTTACAAAACGAAAATATTTGGGGACTGTTTTTCTAACGTGTCTAAACAACATATGACACAAGAGTACCTAGAACCATTTACATTAGTCCCTATCCCTGGAGGAAGCTCACAAGTTAAAGTCCTCAGCACACCCACCTTAGGGCAATTTGGGAGGAAGCCAATTAACCTACAAGTATGGTTTTGGATTGTGGGAAAAAAGTTATGCAGACACAAGAAAAACATACAAACTCCATGCAGATGGTGTGACAGGTGGGATATGAATCCAGAATGAAGAGCAATATTAGCCATGGTGTTCTCACACTGTTCTGGCTCTAATACCAAGGGCCTGATTCATTAAAGCTTGCCAATGCTGGAGAAAGTTTGGAGTTGATCTGGTCCAGGATTGAAAACAGTGTTCAACCTATTGCAAATTATTTTTGAAAATCCAAAAAATCCATTCCAGGTTTGTTGGATCATCTAGGTTCTCCCATGATAGTCTAGTCTATCTTCTCCAGTCTTGGAGAGCTTAATAAATCAGGCCCTAGGTGTATACTAATTACTTTTTCACTCATTAATATTTTCAATCAAAATAATAAACACACAAATCAATGTTTTATGATGAACAACAAGTAATTGATGATCAACCTACTTGTTCAATAATAGATCTTGATTACAAACAAATTCACTGTTATATCCAATTGAAAGTCAAAACTGTGTCTGCCAAGGATGTTTGACTCAGTAGGGTCTAATTATAAAGAAATTAATCTGACATTCACCAGTCCCTGTTGGAGAATCTTCCAGGTCCATGTGTTTGAATGGCAGCATTAGTTTCTCCACCAGGGGAGGTTTCAGTGAATGCCAGGTTCACCACTTTATAAACAGAGCCAAAAAGAATTTCCTGTTAAGCAATTCACTGTGTTCAGACACAAACAGGGGTTTGAATTTTATACCATGATTAATCAATCTTTGCCTATTCAATTTTTCACTAACACACTGCCTAAATCTTGAAAAGTGTTTATTAGGAATACACTTTTTTTGATAAATTTGATGTTTTCATTAAAATGATAGAAAATATTGCCTAGTGCATGGCTAGGATTACTGAACCAGGGCTAGGTTCATGCTGGATGTGAAGTTGTGGTGTGTTTACCGCTTCCTGATGCCAGGAACTGTTGCATCTCCATAGGAAATAAATGTGTGTGACAGTGAGTGGTACTAAAACTGCTAACTGTCACCAACTGTCAAATAAAGCAGACACTGGTCCTTTCAAGAACCAGTTCTGTAGTGCAAGAGCCTGAGAGGCTTGCAGGGTGATAGCCAAGGGAAGGTGTGCGGGATTGTGCAGGATCTTAACTGGACACTAATCAATAAGTGACTAACACATGCTATTATTATTATTATTATTATTATTAATAAACAGGATTTATATAGCGCCAACATATTACGCAGCGTTGTACATTAAATAGGGATTGCAAATGACAGACTAATACAGACAGTGATACAGGAGGAGAGGACCCTGCCCCGAAGAGCTTACAATCTAGTAGGTGGGGGAATTTCACACACAAAGGATGTGAGATATGTAGTGTGGGAAGTAGTGATGGTTTCAAATGACAGAAGAAGCCGGGTAGGCAAGTTTGAAAAAATGGGTTTTGAGCGTCCTTTTAAATGAGCAGAAAGTAGGAGCAAGCCGAATAGGACGAGGAAGACCATTCCAGAGAGTTGGAGCAGCTCTAGAGAAGTCTTGTATTCGTGCGTGTGATGAGGTTATGAGTGAGGAAGTCATTAGTAGGTCATTGGAGGAGCGAAGAGAGCGGCAGGGGGGAGTATTTTTTAACCATGTCAGAGATGTAAGTGAGACAATAACTGTGTAGGGATTTGAAGGCAAAGCACAGGAGCTTAAATTTGATTCTAAGGTGAAATGGAAGCCAATGGAGAGAACTACAAAGAGATGTAGCGGAAGAGGAGCGGAGCGAAGGATGGATGAGTCTGGCTGCAGCATTCATAATAGATTGTAGAGGGGAGAGTCGGGTTAGTGGAATACCAGCGAGAAGGATGTTACAGTAGTCCAGACGAGAAATGATAAGAGCATGTACAAGGAGTTTGGTGGTCTCAGGGGACAGGTAGGGGCTATATGAATACCTCTGCATTTTATGTAGTGTATGTTTTAGATACATTCCCATTACAGTATTCTCTGCAAAGTCCCATGAATACTTGTTGATTCTGCCCGTGAAGCCCAACTAGTTCAGCTTCCTGTGATAATGTGACAACAATGCTGCACTGCTCCTGAATTCAGAGCACAGTTGTCACATGCATGCCACATGTTGGGTGTGCTTGCTTGCACTATAGCTGGATGAATTGGTGCCAGGGGTTGGCTGTCATTATTGTCAATCAGCATGGGGCATTACCTAGTCAAATCCACGGAGTTTTGCATCAACCGCGCTGCTTTGGTGTTGAGAGCAATTCACTGTGATCTGCAGTGTCTATGACAAGAGCATGACACAAATGAAGGAGGATTTGGCTCAGTCATTAGGTGTGCACGAAGTATTAGGAATACTTAATGATACTTGTGCATCACATAGTACATTTAAATGACAGATGCACTAAGTTAGAATAATTTGGTCTCAGAGTTTTCAATATTAGCACAAAGCACTCAGAATCTACAATTGTATTAATAACTATTTAAGAATTAGGCAACCTCCGTCTTTAAGGCAGCAGATGTTCCAGCAGACAGATCCGGAGCACCTGCTATGTAACTGCTGGAATAAAAATACTGCATGTGGTCCCAGAGCCAGTGGTTAAGGACTTCTGCATCACTGAAGAACTTCAGCCAACTTCCTTTTGGGATTTTTTAAAGAGATCTGATTTTTAGTGTTCTCTGTGCCCTTATTACAAGGTTTTTCCCTAATGCCACTCCTAGTGACAATATTATTATTATCATTAATAATAATAAATATAATAATATTAATAAACAGTATTTATATAGCACCAACAGTGCTGTACACAGAGCTGTACATTGAATAGGGGTTGCAAATCACAGACAGACACAGGCAGTAACACAGGAGGAGAGCCCAGAAGAGCTTACAATCTAGGAGATGGGGGAAGTAGCACATAATATGAGGGAGATATTGAATGGTGAGTAAGTAGTGAGGGTTAACAAGACAAAAGTAGACGGGTAGGTGAGGTGGAAGCGTTGGGTTTTAAGGGCTCTTTTAAATGAGCACAAAGTAAAAGCAAACCAAAAAGGATGAGGAAGACCATCCCAGAGAGTCGGTGCAGCTCTAGAAAGCTCTTGGAGCTGTGGGTATGATGAGGTTATGAGTGGGGAAGTCCTTATTAGGTAATTGGAGGGGCAATTTGAGGCTAGGGGGTATTTTTCTATCAGGTCAGAGAGGAAAATGGCACAAGAACTGTGGAAGGATTTGAAAGCAAAGCACAATTTGATTCTAAGGTGAAATGGAAACCAATGAAAAGGACTTCAAAGAGATGCAGCAGAAGAAGTGTGGTGGGAAGGATGGATAAGTCTGGCTGTGGACATCACAGAAAGTGTGGGAAAATCCATTTTATAGAGTCACACACAGGAAAAAAGAAACCTGACATGGTTCCAAACTGTAAACCATTTTATTCATTAAATATTTCTACTGTCTTTAAATCTGCAGCTTGCATTAAAATAAGACTGAACAACCATGTCACAAATGTTCTTATTTGGGCACTTCCCCTTGTGTGACACAACTGTCTCCCAGTTGAGCTCCTCTGTTGTCACCTTGTCACATGCACCCCTCCTGGAGACTACAAGCGCTCATAGAGACCCATGGCTCGAGTATAGTCCACAGCTGGTCCGGAACAATGATATTCTTCTGACATATGAAGACATGAATTGACTAAAAGATCCTCAAAATCAGCTGCACAGATAAGCAAAAAAGGATTAACTGAAGAAAAAAATATTTAGAATGATACAGTTTATTTACTATAAATGACAAAAGAGACCAAAGAATGGTTTTAGGACACTTAGTGCCTTTTCTTTACATACTACAGCAACCCGAAGGTGAAAAACCTACTGTTTTCCTGATATGAAATTTCAGATGGTCTTGCAGGGGGAATTATATACGGCAGCTTATACCTTTGTCAGGCGTCATACTTGAAATCCGAACAAGCGTTTGACTGTAATCCTAAACAGAACTTCACAGCTATCTCCTGCATGCAGTAATGTGATATCCTGAGGCTACCAGTCTCACATATTGGAAATTCTTGGGCATTCCAGCGTTAGAAAAACAGCAGCAATGTGAAATCTACTGTACATGAAAGAAAAAAATTTGACAGCCGACACAAAGCCCAGGGTCAGCGTTCTGTTCATTTGGTGCTGTTATTCAGTCACAGCTCATTTCTATCACATTTTTAATAGTTATGTTTAAAGTCTGCTCCAGGCACATCCTACATTATTCATGAAGAATGGCTTCATAACATTTATTTTGACATATAAATTAAAAAAGAAGGAAAGTATGAAGAAAGAAAAGATAGCTGGAGGAAAGGATTAAAAAAATAGTTTTGAAAATAGTTGGATCAAGACATTGGATCCTAATTTTAAAATGAAACTAAAGTCCCACTTTGAAAAATTGGCGATTGGACAGGTGGTTATTGCAGATTTTGCACTCCATTTTGCAATAACTATTCTTGCCTGTCCGATTGCAGCCCAGCTGTCAAATGTTGCTGTGCAAGCTCAGCGTTTGTTGCCCGAGGTACCTGGCAATCCCAGCTTCTCTTGTGCATGCCTGGAATGAATGGCACAGAGTTACGCCATCCAGGCTGGGCCAGTCAGGATGGCCGAGGAAGAAGATGGCGGCTCCCTGTGATGGAACAGGGAAAGGTGAGTTCTGCTTTAAACTACAGTGAAAGTTTATTTAGGAACCCATTCACACTATTGGTTGCGATCTACACGTAGGTAAATGCATTGGTGTAGTGTCAAATTGCCATTCATTCTTAATGGTACTCACCTTTGCTGAGAAATGTGTGTAGCAACACAGCACAATGACAATGTGACAAGGTAATGTAGTTTGCTACCAGAAATGTTACATGCTGCTTTTTGTTCCAATTTAAATTAATGGACCTTAACCCATCATATTAAGCACAAATGAAGCACAATAGTGATCCAATAGGGACATTGTACCGTCACAATGGGGCTATTATTTTTAAAGCTCTCCAAGATGGTAAAGATAGATTATCATGGGAGACCAGGGTGACCCAGCAAACCTGAAATTAAGGACTGAAAACATTGACCAACTAATACATTTTTTTTAATTCAATTCCAAGTTTGCTGGATCACCCAGGTTCTCCTATGATAGTCTATTTCCATCAGTCTTGGAGAGCTTTAATAACTCAGGCAAAGTATGTCCTGGATAACAGCGAGGGGATTCCAAAATATTAGAACTGCCACCAGGACAGGAGTAGAGGGAATGTCTTTCTGTTAAAGCATTTCATTTGCCAGTGACATTTTCTTAACTTACCTAAGGTTACCTTACTTCCTTGTCTGTGTAGTAAAAGAAAATAACACAAAAGGGCACTTAGATATTTGTTAAAACCTGACATTGGTTATAACTCTTCCCTACTCTACAGTGCTTAATAAGTTTACATCATCTGAGCCTAATTTTCTAAGATCTTTTTGCTGTAGCCACTGAAGGGTTTGTTGCATTAACTGATGAATACAATAATTTGTGACATACTGCGTGCAGTCAGTTTTGACTGAATACCCCCTGTAGCCCACAATCTCCTAAAACATATTAGATTCATCTCCATGCTTCACAGCAGGGATTGTATGCTTTTCTTCAAAGGCCTTCTTGACTTTTCTTGAAATATAGCAATATAGTTGTGTCCAGAGCATTCGATTTTAGTCTTGTCACACCAAATTATTTTGTTCCAGAAGCTCTGAAATATCTCTATCTGCTGTTTAGCAAGCGCAATGTTTTGTGACCTTAGCACACCTCAATGGCTAACATTTAAAAAAAATTCTTTAAGCATCAGCAAAACTGTACCTTAAGGCAACTGTGCTACAATATAAATGTGATTTAATGTCTAAATTGTCTTTCTGTTATTCTTTCTTACATGATTTATTTCAAACCCCCTGTTTAAGATCCGATGACCCACAGCCATCAAAGGATTAAACAGACAGGGGAGGTGTCGGAGCATTTCTAGCTGAACTTAGCACACGGGTGAACTTAAACACCATTTACCCACGTAGGCCCATTCTTCTTCTTGGCCTTTTCCCTCATTGCTTCATCCTGGCTCTGAGTGGGACCTGGTACAGAGGAGGAAGAAATAATCTTCTGCATTCCTTTCTGAGGAATTCTGCACCACAGCCAAGGAACCTGGCAGACAGATATGCATTATCAGTCCAATCACTCCGAGAGAAAGAACGCCAGCCCAGAACCTACCCAAAATCTATGGCATGTGCCGACCTCAACATGGGGTGGAGGACAATCAACTGCTGATTGACATGTTACCTAAATCAGAGGCAGTGCGATGTACAGGAATTATATTAACATGCATGTTTTCATGAACAGAGACAGTGTGAACCAGAAAAGTATTTGTTTCATTTTATGTATTTTTATATTCTGTTTGATATCCCAACCATGCCCCTTTTAAGTCCCAAACTGATTGTGTTTGTGGTAGCTTTTTTTAATTTACTGAACGCTGTTTTTCCCTGTGGTCTGCATACCATTCGACCTTGCCTAGCATTGCACAACGTTTTATGTGAGCAAAAGTGCACACCCAGATGGTGGGAATAAAAGGGACTGGTCATAGTTAAGATTAAGCCAAACTCAAGCTTTAAATTATTATTATTATTATTTTTATTATTAATAAACAGTATTTATATAGCGCAAACATTTTACGCAGTGCTGTACAGTAAATAGAGGTTGCCAATGTAAGACAGATACAGAAAGTGACAAAGGAGCAGCAGAGGACATATGTGCAGACATTAGATTTTTATTGCCTGAGATGAGTGAATAAAATCATTAAAGGCGTTCCACAGCGTCGATCCCCCATATCTGATCCCTAAGCTTCTCTTGCTTGTCTGTGCAGCCAATATAGTGGACTTTCATAACATTGGCAGCAGAAATGCTCACTAAGGATAATTTAATATAACAATTTTAATGATAGTTTGAGTTTTCTGAATATTATAACTGTAAAAAAACAAAAAGGTAACATGCATATAGTGTGCACAAGCTGTTCAGGACTTTAGTTTTGCACCGCTGTAAGGCCCAGTACACCAAGTCCCATGTCAATACTAAGTAGCCACCAGTTTCCAACATGGACTAGAAATCTGAATACTGGGGACACAGATGGTAAGTTACACCACACAACCTTCAGGAAGCACACTAACAGTGACCCCAAAAGGGACTCTTCGGATTGTGGCTACAATGAATTACACAAAGCATTTGTTTTGAAATGGTTTCCATTATTCCGGCAGCACATTATTGCACACTGAAAAATACAGGCATGTTTATCTTCGTTATGTCCCGACTTGTGTCAGGCTGCCTGTACGTTAGTGACAGATTTATCACTAAATCTTTGCGGGGCGCCCCAGGCCTCTATTATCTGCTGAGATGTCAGGGGTGACGAGTAAAGGATGAGCCCTGCAGGTGTACAATTGCAGGTGTTTGGCAGCTTATCAACCCGTTTGTCAAAGTCTACTAAGACAAATTCCACAACTAAGCAACATAACAAGGGCACAACACAGTGTGCAAACGACACCCGTAATTCAGATATGCTTCAGGCAGAACTGAAAATTAAACTCTGAGATATAAACAGGGGAAATATTCTCTCCCCATAAAGGAATAGTTATAGCAAACTAGGACAACACACTGATTTAAGCTGCACTCCAAACGGGTAAATATAAAGATGAACTATATACATGAGAACTGCCTTACCTTCCTTTACCAGCTGGTCATCAGTTTTGTCCAACAGGGCAGAAGACCTGATTTCTTCCCTACAACAGTTAAACAATACTAACAGGTCACCTCTTCCTCACTAGCCTATGACTGAACAGTGAAGAGAGAAGCAGGAGACTGATGATTCCATTTCTTTGTTGCTCTCTTTGTCAGCATATAAATGTCTTTGCTCCTCCTGCTGCTCTTCCTTTCTGTCCAGTCTGAGCTTTGGTGTACACAAGACTATAAAATGCTAATGCAAAGTCAAATTCAGGTATTAATATAAAAAACTTGTTCATGAATGAATGATATATTATATATAAAGCTTTAAAGCTGTCATGTTACTAGAATTTGCTCAGTTTCATAAAGGTGTATGTTAGACAATATCACTTCTGGTAATTTTAAATTCCACAGCAGAGCTTGTGACCCTGTAGTCCCAAAATCTGGTTGCAAATAGAATTACCTAAAAACCTCAGAAAAATCAGTGGATTTGGTGTGATGAAGGAACTGGTGCTCAAGGAACCCGTAACAACATCTTGGAGATTCCTAGCTGAGAAGCCCTGTTAAAGCTTTAGTAGGAAACTGGATTATTATTATTATTATTATTAATAAACAGGATTTATATAGCGCCAACATACTACGCAGCACATTAAATAGGTGTTGCAAATGACAGATAGATACAGACAGTGACACAGGAGGAAGGGAGGACCCTGCCCCGAAGAGCTTACAATTCAGTAGGTGGGGGAATTACCACACAATAGGAGGAGGGATATGAAGGGGTGGGAAGTAGTGAGGGTTTCAAAAGACAGAAGATGGGTAGGAAAGTTTGAAAAAAAATGGGTTTTGGGTGCTCTTTTAAATGAGCAGAAAGTAGGAGCAAGTCAAATAGGCCAAGGAAGACCATTTCAGAGAGTTGGATCAGCTCTAGAAAAGTCTTGGAGCCATCCACGTGATGAGGTTTTGAGTGAGGAAGTCAGTTGTAGGTCATGGGAGGAGCGGAGAAAGCGGCTGGTGGGGAAGTATTTTTTTACCAGGTCAGGAAGGTAAGTGGGACAAGAACTGTGAAGGGATTTGAAGGCAATGCACAGGAGTTTGGATTTGATTCTAAGGTGAAATGGAAGCCAATGGAGAGAACTACAAAGAGATGCAGCAGAAGAGGAGCGGTGGGAAGGATGGATGAGTCTGGCTGCAGCATTCATTATAGATTGTAGAGGAGAGAGTCGGGTTAGTGGAATACCAGAGAGGAGGAGGTTACAGTGGTCCAGACAAGAGATGATCAGAGCATGTACAAGGAGTTTGGTGGTTTCTTGGGACAGGTAGGGGCGGATTTTAGAGATGTTGCGCGGATGAAAGTGGCCAGACCTGGAAATGTTCTGAATATAGGGGGTAAATGAGAGGGCAGAATCAAAGCTAATGGCAAGACAACGTGCCTGAGGGGAGGGCTGAATAACAGTGGGATGAATAACTAAAAATGTATTTGCTGGCCTTAATGAACAAGTTTCACTTTTGTTTTTTTCCATTCAGTATAAAACCTTGTAGCCTGGTTGGTTTCCATGGGTCGAGACCACAAGTACATAGGCAGGATCAGTGTTGTCAGCAGGCTATGGTGTCTAGTAAGATTGTAAAAGGAAATGACAACAGAGATCTGGAACCCACATCATGCAAACATTGGGTGACTGGGAATTACCAGAAGCCCTATAGAGAGCTTGGTTTGACTTACTTTGTGCAACAGGAATTTATTTTTATTAGCAGACAAAACCAAAAGAGCAGATGAGCTCACTGGGCTATATTAGTAAAATGGTGAAAAAGACTTTAAACCTGAAACACAAGTTGTCATTAAAGAAGAACTGCTAATAGAATTCACAGCTAAAAAAAACTTCTGGTACTGTAGAGAATTAGGTTCTGCCCTCTTTTTTTCGTTACGTGATAGGCACATCATGCTTTTGTTCTAGGCACATCATGCTTTTGTTCTATAAAAGCTTTACACTAGTGTAGTTGTACCTGCAAAACCAGGACATCTGCCAAGTAACTGAAAATTCATCCCTAGATATATGGTTATTATTAACAACATTATTTATTATGAATATTATTTCACAACAATATTAGCTTGGAAATGTAAAGTTAATGCCCAACTAAACCTAAAATAAATTGAATTTAAATGGTAATCCAGTTAATAAGTGAATACATACAGCATATAGAAGCAAAGTGGTGGCCACGATATCTGTTTCATTGGTCAAGCATTCTTGTATACTGCACTACAGCTTATTTCATCTCACCGCTAAATTCGAGTGGATGTAGAGTCAATCAGAAGTGACCATGTGATACCAAAAGTAGAAAAAACGTAGACACCAGCCTATATTTTTTGGAATTCCTGCATTCAGGGGATGACTTGTAGTTCACAGATAGTAGGAGGTGAGCAATAGCAGGACCTCAATCTCTCAGAAACTAAAAGGCACGAGAGATCCTGGCTGTGCGGGGAGGTACACAGCTACAACCAAGCACATGTATAGTAGGATTTTGAAATTGTACAGTTCAGTTCCAAAAGTAATGCTTATAATTTACACTAATCAGTACAATTACTGTAAGTTTTTGTGTTGTTTGAGGTTTAGTTGGGCTTTAAAGCAAAGGATATAGCTGACATTGCCAGGCCACAAATGTCAATGAACTTGATATCACGATGACTACGGCTGCTATGGCTCCATATACATCTGGTCCTTGAGTCCTGCTTAAACAGTTGTCTGTTGCAGAGAGGGACCTCTGAACGCCCCTATAGGAAACAGAGGTTGCTGTGTACACCCAGAGCAAATTACATCAGGAACCGCATTTAGATGTTTTGCAGTACCTCCTGGAGTGCCGCCAATGCAGACCTGTGTATATACAGCAACTCTTTTTCCCAAGGTGAACAGACTTCACAAAGATGTCCTATCAAGCTGTGTGGGCTTAGCAACCATGCACATTGAGCCGGGCAGTAAAAAGAAAGGGAGGAAGAAGACACAGATCATGCATACATTACAGAAAAGTGATAAGTGATAGTAATAAAGGGAATTACTATTGTGTGTTTGATATGTAAAGCACAATATCTTTGCATAGAAATAAACCACAGAAGCAATGCAAGCTGCAGTCAGAGAACACAAAAGGCTCACCAACAAAGTGTAAGAATGTTATTCATGGCTAATTTTACCATTTACAGAGCAAACATTTCTATATTCAATATGTCTCAACAGTTTTGTTGTATTGGAGGTGATACAATAATCTTACAAGGGCAATTTAAAGCTAGGTACACATGCTGGAGGATTGTTGCCCGAGACAAATGTTTGTTTCAGCACGTGAACAGCGGTCCCCCAACACTGCACATCAATTCGCCCTGGCAGACTGATGAAGGACCAAGGAGGGACGACCATTGCACTTTCCTATAAAGAAATGCACAATGGTATGCCACTTGCTCATCCTTCCTCTATTCCCTCCATAAAATAGAATAGTTATACACAGTGCTCATTTATTCTCCTGTCACTGGAATTACAAAAGATTTCCAATGACAGAAAGACCCCTATACCGTGCTTTAAATGTCAAGAAGACAACTGCAGAGGTGCCGATGTTAGGTCTCTGCCTGTCCTCTTTTGATGACACTATCTTCTAGTTTATTCAGAAGAAGAGCATACCACGGGCAGCTAATTGGAAGCGTCTACATCAGACAGTCAGAGACACCCAAAGGAGGAACCCCATAAGTTCACAAAGAAGACCAGCATGGAGTATCACATGGCTTTGGATATTTCAGTAAAAATGGGCTTTGGATATTTTTTTCTTATTCGTACCAGCTGTGAGTTCTAGGAAGGTAGATGTTGGAGGGGGTAACATTGGCCTGGATATATGGTTTATGCGCAAAGAGGGAGCAATACTACCTCTAATTCCTCTATTTAGGAGTAGCCAGCAATGGCAGTTCAGCCTTACATTAAATAAGTAGGAAGTGTTAAACATCAAATTTGTTAAAATGGAATTACAGTATGGAATAACATATAATAAAACCTTTGTGTTGTCCATATTGTCATTCTACCTACTTTTACCCCCAAAAAATGTCACTTGTGTAAAAGCAAAATTACTCCTATTTTACAATACTAAATCATATCCTAAAGACCTGTGAATGTCAGAGAAAATTGCATTTTATTCCTTACATCAGTTTATTTGTCAGGGTAGCTTTTTGGTTTGTTTACTTAGCAATTAGAAGCTTTTCACCTGCTTGCTGTACATCAAAGAAACATTCTTGTCACAGTGGGGAGCTGAGTGTGGCACACTTGTACTTGGATTAGCCTTTTATTTCAAGTAAAACTAAGTCAGTTTAACCATTTCAAATTTATTTTTAAATATCCTTTTGTTAGAAGTAATAATAATGTGGTGGATCAATAGGAGCAGATGGTAAATTTTGACTTCAATTCCACTTTCAGCTTTCAGTACAACTTTTCCTATCTCAGCTGCATACTGTGCTAAGGTTTTTTCTTTTGGCCTGATCTGAAAAAATCACCTGCCAATTCAATGATAACATTGTGGCTGGCTACAAATGAACATTAATTGGATTGTGAGAAGGTGTGTAAATGTAACAAAGTCAGTACCAATGTCAAGGCCTCTGTGCAGCATCTGCTGAAAAGTCTACGGTTATGGCACTGATCACGCTGTGCCTATTTTTTGACAACAAAACTGGCATTTTGCATTAGAAGGACACGACAAGTTTTCTTTTATAGAACTTTTTATGACAGATGTTACCATAAAAGATTAATTTATAAAGCCATAGGAAATAGGAGAGATATTCATGGAAAGTATACAGCGGAGAGAGAGGGGAAAATGGCGCATTCCTTTTTACAGCCTCGTGCTGGAAACACTTCTCTGAGATCTTAGCACCTCGTCCGTGGTACTTGACAAGTATGAATGTACAATGCAGAAAGTGGCCAAACCAAACATTGTTCCTGATTTCAAACACGGTTGGGCTGATTGCGGCTGCAGGGACTTATTTCTCAACCACTAACTGTACTCAGATTATTTTTTATGGCCAACTTTTAAATTCACATGATGAAAATCTATAAAAGGCCGATGACAGACAGTTTTGTGTGTATTCCAGGATTGAGATCAAGGTTCAAGAGTAAAGTGCTTGTCTTGTTTGATCTTATGGTAAATCAAAAATCCAGTGACAATCCATCCACCCTTATGAACTAATTGTAAAAATTTGGGGGAAAATAGGTTATTTATTAAAGGGTTTTTGCACTTTAATCCATACCTGTCAATGCTGCAATGTGTGGAAAACTTTCAGCCCTGGTCCTTCATTCTACATATAAAAATCAAGAATTCAGCAACAGCACAGCAAACTACAGGACTTCCCAGGGACCTTGGAGGAGAACCATTTTCTAAGTCTCAACATCCCACTGTGAATAAATGCTCAATTAAGCTGATGGTGATGTGGACAAGCTATTGTCTCCTTTGCTCATCTCTAGGCTACAATGAGGAATACCCCTTTTTAGAGTGGACAGTCTTGCATTTTGATTGGCCGATCTGAGTTGTCAATGTGTGAGACTGCACACAAGGCCACTTTTATGTCACGTGTCCAAGAAAGGACGGCACCATGTGTATTGCATGGTGCAGAATTACTATTTATTGATATTTTTGCAACAATGTTTAAATAATACAAAGGCTATGTACACACGTGCAATAATTGTCATTGGAAGAGATCTTTCACAATCCTTTCCAACGACAAACATGTGCACGATGCATGAATGAGTGATGTACATATGCCCCACTTACATCTCTGACATGGTTAAAAAATACTCCCCCTGCCGCTCTCTCCGCTCCTCCAATGACATACTACTGACTTCCTCACTCATAACCTCATCACACGCAAGGATACAAGACTTCTCTAGAGCTGCTCCAACTCTCTGGAATGGTCTTCCTCGTCCTATTCGGCTTGCTCCTACTTTCTGCTCATTTAAAAGAGCACTCAAAACCCATTTTTTCAAACTTGCCTACCCGGCTTCTTCTGTCATTTGAAACCATCACTACTTCCCACAGTACATATCTCCCATCCTTTTGTGTGTGAAATTTCCCCACCTACTAGATTGTAAGCTCTTCGGGGCAGGGTCCTCTCCTCCTGTATCACTGTCTGTATTAGTCTGTCATTTGCAATCCCTATTTAATGTACAGCGCTGCGTAATATGTTGGCGCTATATAAATCCTGTTTAATAATAATAATAATAATACATACAACACCGTTCTGCTCTATGGAGAGGAGAGGGGAAGAACGACGGAGCGGCACCACAATTGTTCGTCAACCATCGTCTGTAGATCTACCAGGATGGTCGTTCGGACAATGGCCGATGAGCACTATACACAAGCAAGATTCTCGTCTGATATCAGCCCTGAGCTGATTATCGGACGAGAACCATTGTACGCGTGTAGCCAATTGTACGTGTGTAGTAACAATGCATAAAGAAAAATTAATACAAGGCTGTGTCGCTAGAAACAAACGACCGCCCCGGTGGATCTGATTAGGCAACGCTCGTTCGTAATCTTTTGTGTGTATGGTCATTCAGTGATCGTGGATTGTTCTGTGATACACTTTCTCCTGTACATGTCACTTCCTGCATCGTTCAAACGATTATTCACAAACAATCATATCTATTATTGGTGGATTAAATTTGAACGATCGTATTGTTACACAATGTACGTAATTGTGCACAATAAGTTCGTACAAAATAATCGGGAATAATCGTTCGTTTTCAAACAGTAACTATTGCACATGTGTACCTAGCCTAAGAAGCGATAAGAGGCAAAATCATTCTGGAGTGGTGGGGGGAGGAGGTAAAGAAGTTAAGACAAAGGTAGCAGGGCAGAGGGGTAGTCTAAAAGTAAGTCAATGTATGTCCTGCTGTGACCGGTACAGAATATTTTACTCCAACACATTTTTATGAGAACTAAAGAACAGTCCTGTCCCACCCACCCTTCTGCCCTGATAGAAAAACACCTCCCTAACCATTCTCTATCGCACCTTCAATACCTACTAATGACTTCCTCACTCTTAACCTCCTCACATGCACAATTTCAAGAATTTTCTAGGGCTGCCCCTACTTTCTGGAATGGTCTTCTATGTCCTGTTTGGCTTGCTCCTACTTTTTGCACATTTAAAAAGCTCTTAAAATCCAACGCTTCACCCTCAACTACCCAGTCTTCTTCTGTCTCCTAAATCCTCACTACTTCCCACCATTCCATATCCCCCCTCCTACTGTGTGCTACTTCTCTCTCTGCATCTGTCTGTCATTTCCAACCAGTATTTAATGTAAAGCTCTGCTTAATATGTTCGCGTTATATAAATACTGTTTTTTATTATTATTATTAATATTACTACTACTACTAATAATAATAACAGCACAGACAGAAGTTAGAGCAAGCAAAATCCTGAGAGAATTTAGGGCTCCAAGGCAGGAGTAAGAACCTGGCAAGCAGCATTTTATGAAGGACCAAAATAAATATTTTTTTTATTATTACTGTCCTGGTATACTGATTCTTATTCTTAATAGCTGCCTGGACACAGTGTGCTTCTGTTGAACTAAAAAGCCATTGATAATCGGAGACCACATCCACAAAAGGAATACCAAGGAAAATGGACCCCTGGCCCCAGAAGAAGCTAAAATCCCACCAGATATCTTTTATTTATTGTTTATATTATTTGTAAAAAGTTCGACCAAGATTTTAGGTCATATCTGCAAATATCTTTTTTGAAGGACCCTCATACACCTTTGCCATTTTGTTTAATCTGTCTAGATTACATCAAATTATAAAATATGCCCATGCAATAGCAATAGGGCCAATTCTTTTCTATGGCAGCTTCATTTGTCCTCAGCAAGTAGGTGCAAACTCAGTTTGGGTTCTGAAAACCTCCAATACAAAAAATATATCCTACGCCACAAACCATAGATTCAGCACCTTATAACTCAGGGGTGTCAAACTAAAATACACAAAAGGCCAAAATAAAAACTTAGACCAAGTCGGGGGCCAAACATGAAATTAATTGAAAAAATTGAGAAAGTTTACTACTTCATCAAAAACAAACCCCTCTACACAAACTTTAGGGTTGAACAGACTAATTTCTATCTTTCTATGCAGGCTGTGTTTTGTTCATCCTCTAACATCACAAGTTTGTCTGACACTAAATATTATACTATGCAGTCTTTAATGAATTGAAACAAACACAATGCCCTTGGTAGTCTGGTAGCCAGGCACCATGTGATCATTGCCTAGGTTTTGTGTTACATGATGGGTGTACAGGAATAATGTCCATGTATTGCATTTTTTGAAAATGATGATGTGGGGTGGTAACGTGGGCGGGCCAGATGTGGTTCATTTTCAGAATTCTTTGGGGGGCCAAAAAAAGGACCTTGAGGGCCAGAGTTCATTGTACACAGTTAGACATGTCAAACCACAGGTAAAGACTGCAATGTGTTTTACCCCCTAGTGATCTTTATTTATAGTTATTTTAAAATGGAGAGGGAGGAAATAGGGGCTGTGTTCTTGGTAATACATGAAAATGAAATAGTGCTGACACCACATGCTCAGGAATTTACAGCTGTGTTGTCATGTCTAGGATCACCTTTGCTGGACAGTTTCTACCATCTAACCAAACTTAGGCAATGAACTAAATATTAAGTCAGTCACCAAGACTGTTTTAAAAATAATAATAAAAAAAAGAAGCAGCTGTTTAAACGTCAGAACTTTTGACCGCTACCTCAGCCTATTTTAGCATTTAACCTGAAGTGCTTCTTTAATGAGCCTTTTTATGCACTGAGAAAACTGACATGCTTGATTGTAAAAAGAAAGCCCCCAAGTCCTCATCAGCGCTGAAGGCCGAGGCGTTTCTTCCTGCTTACTACAATATTTTTAGCTATCCCCTCTGCCCTTGCCCTCACTACTGTTATTTTTCTCTTCTCCATGAAAGGTGCTGTACAAATGTTTTTATTTATCTGTCAGGCCTGGTTTCAGTTAGAGGCCCGAAAATGAATATTTTCCTGGGATCCAGGCAGGGGAGGTGGATGTTTGCTTTGTTAGTCATGCCGTACAGAGAAAAATAGCCTGTTTAGACGCCTTTCTAGCTGCATGTCATCCGCTGATCGTGCAAAATATGCAGAGGAGACACTGTCCAAGACCAACGACATCTTAATGAGTCAGTTTAAGAAAAGCCAGGCCCCTTCAAAGCTGGGGTTCTCGGAGATGATCAGAAACTTTTGTCTGCAAAGATACTGGAGGTAGTCACATAAAAAACAGTATTTACAATGCAATTCTGTCTTTTAGGGTGTATTGAAAATGTGTAGTGGAAATGCAACAGAAACCCTGGCAGTGCTTCTTTTTATTAATTTTTTTGTTTTTTTGTATGCAAACATTTTTCTCCACTGTGCCCTCTTCCCCCTGCAAACTGTTAGCTGGGATTCACTCTGGGAAATTTATGAATGTAAAGAAGTTTGTCACTAACAATCAAAACTGAACTGTATCACCTGCATATTCTTTCTCTTGTTATCTCTTGCACTGCTTGTTTTGGTCGTACCTGCACACCCGACAGTTAGGATACGTACACACGTCAGATGATTTTCGTCCAATAGTCGCCTCAGGGCTGTTATTGGACAAGAATCTGACGTGTGCAGCGCTGGTACTGGCGGATCCACGAACAACCGTAATGAAAGTTAAGAAGATAGAGCGCAGCAGGGTGCCGCTCTGTCATTCTCCCCCCTCCTCTCTTCATGGAGCAGAACGGTGCTGTATGTAAAGCGCGTAAAGAGAGATCCTTTCCAACGACAATTATTGAACGTGTGTTCAATAGCCTTACTAAAACGATGTGTTATGCGACTATACCCCTGAAACCAATATTATTATTACACAGTATATATATAGCGCCAACATATTACGCAGCGCTTTACAAAGTCCATAGTCATGTCACTAGCTGTCCCTCAAAGGGGCTCACAAACTAATGTCCCCCCTATAGTCATGTGTCGTTACCACAGTCTAAGGTCAATTTGGAAGGGAAGCCAATTAACCTAACTGCATGTTTTTGGAATGTGGGAGGAAACTGGAGTAGTCGGAGGAAACCCAAACACGGGAAGAACCTGCAAACTCTATTCATAGTGTCCTGGTTGAGATCTGAACCTGGGACCTAGCAATGCAAAAGGTTTTGTTATATCCATTTGATAGCTGCAAAAAATACCCATGGATTTTGAAAGGAATCTTGTGAGCTAAAATCTTCCTGTGTTCTCTGCCTGTATACAAGGAGAAGAAGGAAACAAGGAGAGGTTTGTGTTCTTGTGAAACTTATGAAATGAACCTCAAACAATACTTTGTGACAATTAACTGCAAGAAGTAGCCACCGTGGAAGCTACACCTAGGTTTGTGACAATGTGACATTTCAATCTTTTAAATATCTTTTTTTTATTCCTAGGGTTCTGGATTGAAGGGTCCTCTCCTCCTCCTGTGTGACTGTCTGGATCTGTCTGTCATTTGCAACCCTTATGTACAGCACTGAGTAGTATGTTGGTGCTATACACTGATTTTTATTATTAGTATTAATATTAATAATAATATTATTAATAATAGTAAAAATGCAGTGAATCTAATGTTCAGACGCATGTCTGAAGTTGAGATGCATGGACTGCAAGGAATGTTGTGGTGAATGTCAGATTCACTGCGTTATAATTAGACCCCCTAGTGGTAACTTTTTTTCTAGTTTGGTAAACAGTAATGGTGGTCTGAATGTTTTACAGCAGCCCCTAAGTGATCATTTCTGCAGAGAAAGGAGGTGGCACAGAGGCTGCATGAAAACATCATATTCCAAGTCTGATATTTTTATAGGATAAGCTAAATGTTATCTTACATGTTTTCTTCATTTTTTTCAGAGTAACAGAAGCTACATAATTTTACACAGCAGCCTTTTTAGAGAAAAAAAAGTTTTATTTAGTTATGGGAATAACTGTACTTTAGAGGAAAAGAAGACGTTTTAAAAAAAGATAAAAGACTGATAGGGGGAAATGTTAGAAGATGAAAACCTTTTTGAGAAAAACCAGGCACAGCCAACATTCCATAAGCGTAATTTATAAAGGTTTGGGAGAGGGAAACCAGCACTTACAAAATGATCCCTTGCAGATCCCAACATTTGGAATCACCAGAAAAAAAGAATTTCAAGTTTAGAAGCGTTCCCATGGTTTGAGTTGCACAATATATAGCTTTCTACATTTATCTGCGGATGTCTAAAGACCGCATAATGTTCACATAGAAAAAAAATACATGATTAGAGTTCCTACACAGGGACAAATGAACTTAAGCTTATGTCTGGATATAAAAACACAAATTAGTTCAGCTTTGTAAGCATAACAAATATTTTTACTAAATGCCAGCAGCTTACGTATCTACATTTGACCTACTAATAGCTTCTTGCAATCCACTGTATAGCAGAACTTGAAAGGAGGAAGGAAAAGAAAGCACAATGAGCCAATCAGGTGTGCTGCAAGGAGCATGCTAATAGCAGAATTGCAGACTAATATATGGCAGAATAGCAGATTGGCTGAGAGATTGATTCATCAATGTGCTGTTTTTCCTTTCACTGTGCAATCACAGGGAAAGTTTAGGTTTCTTTCCTTGCCAGGCAGAAATGTGCAGGGTGAAGGAGCCCTATGAATCACTAATATTTCAGATTTCTATTTAGCTATCTGGTTGGAGTTCTAACCTAAAGCCGAACTAAAGTTCCAAAGATTTGCAAAATTTGCAACCAGGCAGCGCCTTATTTAAGACAGGAGATGTCCCTTCTGCAAGCATTCCTACCTGCCTGATTGTTCTCTTTAGCTTTCAAAATCGCTTTTTAATATTATTGTTATTATTATTATTAAACAGGATTTATATAGCGCCAACATATTACGCGGCGCTGTACATTAAATAGGAGATGCAAATGACAGACAGTGACACAGGAGGAGGAGAGGACCCTGCCCCGAAGAGCTTACAATCTAGGAGGTGGGGGAAGTATCACACAATAGAGGAGAAGATATGAAGTGGTGGGAAGCTGCACCTGCGCAGCTCTGGCACCAGGAAACCAGTGCTGGCATGTGCCAGGTGTTAATTACCAGGTCTGAATGACATCCTGGGCCAGCCAATCAAGATTACCAAAGATTAAAACTGGAAAGGAAAGAAGGAAGAAGATGGCATCACCCACAATGGATCGGGAACAGGTGAATAGAAGGATTTAGTTCCCCTAAATGCAACAAATACCTGGACCAATGTGCACAAAAATCACACAAATTGGTATTATCGTCCATAGATGTGCATCTGGCTTGGATACTGAATCTTCCCGTCTGGATCTGGCTGCCTGACTCTAACATCATTCTGTCGACTAGCGAAACATGTAATCATTATCGGGCAATCTGCATTTTGCTAATGTTCACACTTAGCCATCTTCTGATATCATCTAATGCTGCTGAAATCAATGCTCAGTCATGGGTTCATGTTACACAAGGGGATCAGAGAGAGTCAGGCAAAGGTTAGAGTGTAAATCCGTCCATCTGCCTCAGCATGGCAGAAACCTGTTCCTTCGACAGCTGCCATTAACTGCAGGATGCAAATGTACTAAAGCCAGCAAAGTGTCCGGTAATAGAGAGGGGGATTTGAATTAAATCCACGCACTTAGATCTTGAAACATCTGTGTTTTTTTTCTAGGTTACACTTTAATTTTCTAAACCAACATGATGAAAAGGAACGTATTAGAAGGAGTTGGAGAAGGTGGACTTGCGCTCTGCGTTCAGGCCAGATGTCTTCCAGTTGTTTCAAGCTGCCCAGGGCGGCTTTGTGAGTGGAAAGGAATTTCGGGCATGGAAAATTCTTTGGCATCGCACAAAGAACAACAGAAAATAGATACATTCTGTCTTAAAAACATGCGTTAGGGCAAAAACAAAGAAGAAGGAAATGCAGCGTACGGAGAAGAAGTCAATCGTTTGGTTCCGCACTCTGATATCGGATATTGGAACAAATCGTGAAATCTCCATTATTAATAGTTGGGTCCCATAGCACAAAATATGTTCAGAAAGAGAGCTGGAAAGAATCACTGCATGCAATATGAACTTCTATGTACTAATAAGTGTATCCATGCACATTCTGCTAATGAAGAGTTTTCAGAAGGACATACATTGGCTCTTGTACACTGTAATTTTAGATTTAGTGTGCTGGCGCCATCATGCAATGTCCAAGATGGTGTAATCACTCATGGGTATAGGAATCTTCATAGTGAATGTTTCCCTCCTCATAGGAAGGCTCCAGAGAACCTCTGATTTTGGTGAATTGCTTGATGCATCCAAGAGTACAACAGAAGCTTATAACCCTCCAGAAAAAGTCAGAGGCCCACGTTTCAATGGATTTTGGAAATGTCTTGTGAAATTAGGACATGTCAAAAAGTGTAATGTTTATGTCTTATTAAAACCCCCTTTGTCCGGGCCAATAAGGACATACGTAGTACATCTCTACAATACATGCACATTTTGCCATGTTTTTAAAATGCTGCTAGTATAAAGAAATGCTTATCTGTAGCCTCTAATTTTCTGTGCATTCTGTCTCTATTGCACTGATATGCCAAGCATTGTTATTGACCAACCCAGTTCCACTTGTGTGGAATATAAAATACCTCCCAATATGTTCTAATATTTTTTTTCTTAGACATACACTTTATCTAAAACCTCCTCCTTTCTGCACAGTCTTGTTTTTTTCAAGGAAAATTCAACCCCTAAATCATCATTTGTTCACATTGGTGGGAAGCCATCAAGAAGAACATGTGAATAGCATTCTTAATGTGGCCTTCAAATAAAGATCATTACATTCAAATACTGTGATTGTCCTTACAGTTTTTTCACCAGGGAGACAGGCGTCAAAGGAAGATTTAGTAAACCATAAAAAGATGATAATTGTGGGATTTTAACTTTTTCTATACCCTAAATAGTCCATATGCAAGTCATGCACTATACAGGAAAAAAAATATCAGTAGCAGGGGAGATGCAACCAGGTAGATGTTATCATCCAGCTGGAAGATACAGGCAAATCCCACCCTCATCTTCTTTGCATTCCTTGTCATTGCTCCTGATGCAAATACTCCATATCTATTAAATTTTAGTTGTTCTGGCACATCCTAGTTTGTTTTTAATGTTCTTTTAACGTCTCCTCTAAGAAAAATTCCACCGGGAATGTGGATCTTGCTTCTATGGTCCTGCAGGTCACACTACCAGTGCACTTCACAAGCTGTATAGTCTTTACTAGCAGATGTACCAGGCACTTGGCACAAAACTGCAGGTAGCCAAAGAATAAGGTATCATGACAACTGACAAAAGGCAAAACCAGGGATAGACCAAAGGTCAGGTCAAGAAGAAAACAAGTCCAGCAGAACTTGCTTGAACTTGCTAAGCAGAAGTCAGAAAGTGAAAAAACATCAGTGCATGAAATGCAAGATTATAGGGTCAAATGTGCACATTACCAAAGGAGAACAGGAAAAAAAAGATCACAGGTTAAAAAAAGATCACTGGAGAAAAGTTGCTAGATTGCAAAAGGTCATTGAAGCAATTGCAGTGCTCCAATGCAGAGCAGCATCTTCCTGTGGATTAATGCATTGATATGGCAGTACGGTGGCTCAGAGGTTAGCACTATGGCCTTTGCAGCACTAGGTTCCAGATTTGAATCTTGGCCAGGGTACTATCCCCATGCAGTTTTCAGGTTCTCCCCATGTTTGTATGAGTTTCCTTCCACATTCCAAAATTAGGTTAATTGTCTTCCACCAGATTTTACCATAGACTGTAATAGACATATGACTATGATAGGGAAATTAGATTGTGAACCTGTTTGAGGGACATGTAGTTATTATGGACTTTGTAAAGTGCTGCAAAATATGTTGGCCCTATATAAATACTGTGTAATAATTATTATCATATTATTAATGCTGTGTAATTTGTTGAATCAAGACAGCTTTCTCCTGACTGTAACTTTAGGCAAAACTCTGAAGTGCCCACTATCATGTACAAGAAAAGGATGGCAGAACTGGATCTTGGAAACACTAAGTATGACAAGTGGAACATTTAAGAAGTTCAAAGGGCTCCTTTGATGAACCCCAGGATCCACTCTTTTTTAGAGGAAACACTGTCAGATGGATATAATTTAAACCCATCTGGTCTCTCCTGCAGGAAACACAGGGGTTGTGTGTCTCTGATGTGTGAGCTTTATGGACATCTGATTATCACCCAGTGTTGGCAAAAATGCTAATAACTAATGAAGCTTAGCTAATCATCTTTTAGTATCTTTATGTGAGTTTTAGGAGACATCCCATTTGGAAGCAAAAAAAAAAAAAATCATAGCTGAAGAAAGATGGCCATATAAATGAGCAGACTAGGTCTACTTCTACTCACTATATGTAAAGCCATCAAAGAAACCAGCTTACCGTTATAATGCAGACAGAAAACTTTATATCACCTGGGACCTCAGTGTCTCAATACACATAACTGATCTGAAAAGTGTTCCTTTCATCATATTCAATGCTAAAATAAACACAGCTGCAATGTCTATTGCACCCGGCTATGCCTCTTTCTCTTTAAAATCGTTCCCCCTTTTTTTTAAAAGACCACAAATGCCAAAGGGTCAGCATGGGAAAATAAAATCTGAGCGCTGGGTATACTGTCCAGACAGAGTTTGTGCGCTTGGTTTCTATGGATGTGACACAAGTGTCAGTTAGTTGCTATGGTTTAGTCCACATTTGCACATTAATGCAATGTTAGCAAACATCGTTCTTTCTCTTGTTGTCTGTTCATTATACTCCTAATCCTATCTATCCACAGTAGGTGAAATTTCTCTCCCTCTGGTTTATCTGTTTCCTGATCTTCTACAGTCATTAGTCTATGCAATTGTTTTTTGGACGAAAGCTCTAAACTAACTTTTTTTTTTTATGACTTATTCATCGACACTGTGAGAGAAGAGACGCAGTGTTTTGCTGCATTGCTCAGCGCCTTTGCTGCTCTTTAGGAACATAAGAACATTTTGTTGACTAATCCTGTTTGAGGACTTTTGGCAAAGGCAAAAATTCTTTCTTCTCGATGGTTAATGTTACGAATTCCCACTAATTTGGGCTATGACATGTTTTATTCACTGAGTATCACGTTGCATTGTTAACAGACCACATTGCTGACTCAGCCAATATTGTGTAGGCTGTGAAGTCCCCAGGAAAGATACATGTTGGGGTAGAGAAATAGTCCTTTCATAAGGGTCATCCAAAATGTTCAGTCATATGTAACACAACATAAACTATGGGAGTGCAAGGAACAACAACTGTGTGCAAATGTAGCCTACAACAAACATTCAAAAGACAGCTTAAAAAGTGAACTTTTTAGTATGTAGGAAATAAAACCTGTCTGAAACAATGCTGAAATAATACAATTGTTCTGATGATGAATATTTTGTGAGCCTTTCATTTTAGACTAACATGCTTGACATTGTAATTCTAGACACTACTTTGTGCCTGGATACTGTAATAAAGTAAATATGAAATGGTGCAAGTTTAGCTATTGTTTTTCTTGATGACAATATGGAAGTTTTACTTTACTTTTACTTGAATCAACACGTCAAATGTCAGCATTACCATTATTTTTTTTAGGAAAAGTATCTCTTTCTTGACATAATTCAAAAAAACCTACCACTCCCAAACTCCAGTAATTGCCAGTACCCATTGAAATGTCTCAATGAAATGTAATGCTTTTCTTGGACTGGGGCGGTTAGCAAGGTCTGTCATTTAAAGGGGGGTAGAAATTTGTGTTTCCCCCTACCCCCAAAAAATACATTTAACCCTTATGAACAATAGAAAATATACTGGCTATGGTTCCAGGTCACCTATAGCTGAATTCCTCTGCGCATAATATGGACTTTAAGGACACCATTAAAAGTTTACTAAAACCACAAAAGGAGAATAATCTTAGCGTATACCAAGAAATATCTTCCATCTTTACTTGGCCACAACATTTGGGCACAGTGCCTAAATAGGAGGTCCACCTTTGACTGTACACTGGACAGAAACTATAATAGTTTTGGTCAATTTTGATTTAAATTAGTGTATGTAAACACTGTAAAATTACAAGGTAAATAGTGCATGCATATACACTAGCAAAACTATGGGGTGTATTATTAAATGTTTTTACACAAGATTCACCGAAGGTCTATCCATAATGTACACATTTGTCTTATTGTTGTTGTTATTGTTAATAAACTGTATTTATAAAGCACCAAATCATACACAGTGCTCTACATTAAATATGGGTTGCAAATGACAAGACATAGGGGACTAGGGGTTGCAACAATGACACAGAGAGAGAAACCCCTGTCCACAAGGGCTTACAATTCTTCCTATTGAATTCAGTTAATATATATGTGTGAACCTTTTCATCTTGTCAGGATTCATAAATGTTAAATTTGAATTCAATGTGAAAATTGTGTGCATTTTGGGTAACAAATGGTTAAATTTTGGGTGAAAAAATGTATATTTATAATTGTTGGGTATGTATCTTGTGGCTACCCTAGAAGGTCTCCCAGTGAGGGAACTGGGATTCTATATGACCTCTTGGCTTCTGTTCTGCAAGCTTCACAGCCCGGGACCATAGGTCTTCCATACCTCCTTTTTAGTGTGTCATTATAATCCATATTTGGGTAAACCATCACAGCCCTCGCCCTTCTTTGTTAACATCTAATCTACATTTTAAAAACAAGTATTCCTATATTACAAGTTCCCTGCAAAGACAAGCCAAGTTCCCGGCAAAGAATAGAAAAAATAGCTTCAGTAGAGGACTGATTACCTAACACCTCTTCATCACTTCCCACTATTGATGAAAAACAAAAAAAGTGTGCAAAATGTAACAAAATGTTTTTGTTTTTTTGCAATTTCAGTGTTTGCATTAAAAAATGCTTTAGTTCTGCTGCAATTTTTGAGTCAATTTATATATTTTAAACTGCTTTCTAATATCTTTCTTTTTCACTTTCTATTGTATGTACAATATACTTACAGTACACCTTAAATTTTGCTTAGTACTGCTAACATGTTCTCCACATGTTGCCGACTTCTGGTACCAGAAGACACTGGTCTGTAGAGTATGACTTTGCTGTAACACTCCTTCACTATAATGTTTCGATGCTACGTTGGCCGACGGCCAACATAAGCATCGCTTTCTCCAACTTTGCTTTCTTAGTCATAAATCATTAGAACAGAATGAAAACATGTCATTTCGTCTGCCACTATTATACTGAATGCACACTGAACACCAGATAATGCCTCACTGTCTTTAATAAAATGTGGTTATTGAAGTGTCTACGAATGTCAGGGCTCAGCAAGGCTTTGGCCTGGGACAAGCAATTTATATATTATGACCAGTAAGAAGAGAGGACGTCTGCAAACTGGTAGACAAGGTAATTTCACCTGCATTCCAAGCCCCAGGACTCCAGGAATTCTGCTGCAGAGACGAGCAACTTGACCTCTTCACATCCAGGAAAATATGACATTGAGCGCAAAGTAAAATTAAATTTCCATATTTGCTTAATATTTTTCCAAAGTAGAATGTTGATGGAACCTGAAAATGTTATTATTATTAAACAGGATTTAGTGCCAACATATTACGCAGCGAAATAGGGGTTGCAAAAGACAAATACAGACAGTGACACAGGAGGAGGAGAGGAACTTGCGTCGAAGAGCTTACAATCTATAACACGTATAGATCCATCAGTGTTGTATACCAAATGAAGGTAATATTTAAAGCAGACCTAGCATCACATTTTTTAAATTGTATAAAAGGGTGGCAAAACCTTTTTTATAATAAAAAAAAATGTTATTTTTAATTATTTATTTGAAATACTTTTTTTTCAATTTTTATGGGGAGGACTCCTCCCCTTCCATCTTTACCGCAGCGGAGCTTCCTGCCATATGTGACTTTAAGCGTACCTAAACTCAGAATTTTCATTTTACATAAAAGGGTAGACAACCCTTTTATGTAAGGTAAAAATTCTGTTTGTTTGGGTTTTTTTTTTTATGTGCAACACCCAAAATAAAAAAGGATGCAGCACCGCCCCCTCAATTCTCAATACCTACATCACGCATCCCAGGAGGCTCTTGGCTGCTTCTTCTGCACATGCCCGAGCATATCAGGCACAGTGGGATTAGCACAATCTATTTTTTTATATTTTCAGAAAGGAACGCCACCCAAACGATATAAAAAAAAAAAACAGAAAGGAAATGGAAGGAGGCGTCTGCTGTCCAGTCCAAATAGGAAAGAAGAAGGAAGACGGGACGGCACAGGACTAAACTCGGAGTGATTGCACAGGGATCGACTGCGTTACACCTATAAAGGTAAGTTTCTATATTTTTTTTTACTGAATAGTTCTGCAATAAATGCAACAAAAACAAAAAACAAGCCAAAAAGATAACATCATGGTTACATGCCTTCAGAGGAGGCATCAGCATTTTAAGTTTTTCAATACATTGCAATTATTTATATTTTGCATAGCCATATTCTTGAAACTCCACCTCCAACTATACAAACTAACTCATCTACCAACTCTAAAAATATAGCCCAAGGCTGCATTCACTGTGACTAAGATTGTTCTCTTTGTGCTCCCAAATACAGTGAGAAATAAAGGCTGATCTCTGATATGAAAGAACTGGGTGCCATTACAAAATAATCAATAAAAGAATCTAAAATCGAATAAATGAAAGGGGTGGGTAAGGGACAGTTCGGCTGGAATGAAAAGGGCTAGATGATGCTAGATGTCCTTCAGCCAGTAAATTAGAAGGTGTTCATCTGACTTGCTGCCTTTTCTAATGTGGGAAGTTTACAGTGTGCAGTAAAATCAAAGCAAGCAATTTCAGTGTAGAAGAGAAGCTGGTACAGCTGTGCACTTGAGGAAAGCCTGGAGTTCTGCTTTAGGAGGCCCATAGGCTTGACATGAATGGTAGCATATACACGGATTTTGACTAAAGTATTTGTATAGTTTTAATGCATGAATGACTATAACAGCTGACCTAGGCTTGAGAACATCATCTAAAAAATCATTTTGACATGCATGAAAATTTTAGACGCTGAATTCTTCTGAAGAATAAACTCTGAAATGTATGTGATGATGAACAATCAGCATGGGCAGAGTATATGTGTCAAAAGGAAACAAAAAACATTCTATCATTCAGAAAATGGCATTCCTAATTACCTAACCCACCCACTGAAGGTGAAGAAACCATCATTACCCTGATAATAAATGATTTCCAGCTGATAAGCTTAAACTGGGGACTGGTAAGTGGATCGCACATCTGCAAAGGGCCAGCAAAATTCTGGTAAACGTCTATTCTATTGAAAAAATTTTTCGTTTTTCACTGAATTTCATGTCTTGCCTACAGCTCTCCTTTAACCACAGCATAATCATGCACATCATAAAAAATGAAAAAGTATGTGGATTTAAACGTGTTAATTTGCCAAAATGTGTACAAGCAAAGAAAACAGAGATGAAAATATTCCAAATTCACCTTTTTCTACCACAACATACATTTCAAAATTTGCACATTTTTTTAGTATGGAGCCAAAGTCATTGTTGCTCGAGACACAGTTTTTGAAAATTGCTGTGGAAACGCAGTTAACAATCCCAGTGCAATTCTTTTTAATAATATCACAAGGAAACTTTAATAAGAAGAGCTATTAAACTGTACTCTTAAGTGAAAACACGTATTGGAAAAGTGACGACAGTTCTTTTGGGAATTTTGCCAGGTTCCTGAGAAAATGAGTGTAAGGACTGGGGGCGGCGTGTGTGTAGCAAGGGGGGCAGAGATTTCTATGCACACATGAACGAAGTTATGTTTTCTATTCATTAAACCAACCAGTGCCATTCTAGACCTGTGTGCAAGAAACACTGAAACTAAGCTTAAACTAGAAAGTCTATTTAATCTACCTTTATTTTGTGCATTTTATAGTTTCTGGCAGCCAGCCTCAACAAGGTTTTCACCAGGCCTGGATTTTTGTCACTGCAGCCTGTAGACACACAACTTTTAGCAAGCAGGAACAAAACACTGCTGCAGTCACCTTCTTTACAGAGAACATTTGCTGGATTTACTGGTCCTTACCCAGCTTGGAGTATTGTGACTGTAAATAAGCTTTTATGAGATGATTGTATACTGCTGATTGAAAAAATAGGGCAAGAACGATACAGGTAATATCCTGTTTGCATTTGCTGTCCATAGGCATCAACCTACCGGTCAGTGCTCAACCCAGAAACTTTTTTGAGCCGGGTGGGAAGAGATTGTAGGTGGGTGGCAGCCCCTGTATTGTGACCAAACTTTTCAGTAACCCCCCAAAAACAGCCAGGGGGTTACTGAAAAGTGCAAGGTGGTGTGCCCAGCTAAAAGGGTCTGGTGAAAACCCTGTAATGGTCATGTCCTGGTTCAAAAAATGATCCTTGGATGGGTTGTTTCATTTCATTGCGCGATTTTGTACAACTTTCATTATCTACTCTGTGAACTACAGATGTTATCGTAAGGCTACGTACATATGCCAGATGATCATCATCACGGACAACAATATGATGTGTACAGAGGCCGTCCAACATCGTTCATGGATTCGTCCTGGCACATCAAGTGAAGGGAGCACAGTTGGGTGCCTCTAGCTTGTTCTTCCCCCTCCCCTCCCTTCTCCATAGAACAGAATGGTGCTGTATGTACAGCACTCTTTTATTCACCTTTTGGTATTTTGTTGAGGATCTTTGAGGATCATTTCCAACAAATAATCTAATGTGTGTACACAGCCTAAGAAACAACAAACACATTTTTTAGCCTTTTGCCTACTGAGGCTCATAAATTAAGAAGCAAATGGCCAAAATAACTAATGAATAGTTCCAATCCTTGGCATAGACTATGTTCCTGATCAGCATAAAATGTAATATTTCCGATACAACAAATGTATCTTTAAAAGGCCCAATAAACACAAAACTGAAATAAGGGATTCACATAACATGAAGGAGGCAGCATGTAGACAGTGGAGCTCAGGGCTGGTTACATACTTATTAGGATACTTAATGGTATGCACTCTTAAGACATTGAGAGCTAACTACAATTATACCATGTTTAAAAATGTTTCCTAGATAGAACCTTAAAAACCAGTGGAAGTGGAAGTCTGAAATCATAAATGTGCATAGATATTCATCATCAAAGTCAGTACTTTGTGGAGATATTTTGCTACAGCTGCAAGTCTCTTAGAATATGTCTGTAATAATATTATTATTAACTTGTGTTTATAAAGCCTTGATATATTACATAGCGCTTTACAAAGTCCATAGTCATGTCGCTAACTGTCTCTCATAGGGGCTCACAATCTAACGTCTTTACCATAGTCATATGTCATAAGGGCAATTTTTTAGGGTAAAGTCAATTCCCTAACTGCATGTTTTCGGAAGGTGGGAGGAAACCGGAGTATCCGGAGGAAGCCCACTCAAACACGGAGAGAACATGCAAACTCCATGCTGATAATGCCCTGGCCAAGATTTGAACCTGGGACCTAGCTCTCATTCCTCCCAATCCAAACTACTCCAACTCCAACCTCAAAGTACATGGGTTGTGTTAGTATACAGCAACACATGGTACAGATTTTCAATCAGATTGGACATTTGAATCAATTCCGGTGTAACTTTAACAGTGTGTTTAGGGTTCTTGTCTTGCTGGAAGGTAAACCTTCCTCCCAGTCCCAAATCTTTTGCAGAATGAAAGTTCTTCTCAACTGCTCTTTGGTAGGTGTGTGAGCTTTGCCGAAACCTTCTCTTTTTGGTTTATAGTGGTACCAATTCCTTCAATATTCTTATAATCGATTTAATGGTGTTAGATTTTTAAAATTTGTGAGTTTTGATCAAAACATGATCTATACTTTTCTACAACTTAGTCTCTGACCTGTGGTCCTTGGATCGTATGTTGCATGCTTTTTGGTGTTGCAGAGTTAGGGGCATTTCAAAAATTGTCTACTTAAGGCATCATGTGACAGGTCATGTGACACTTGATTGGACCCTATTCAACTAATAGACTTCTGATGTTAATTGGTGGTAATAAAGAAGATGAATACATAAATTAATATAACTTTTCAGTATATATATATATATATATATATATATATATATATATATATTGTGTATTATTTTATTCATTCCACCCAAACAATTCAGACTATATTGTTAAGTTAATTAATTTAAAAAATCCAAAATTAAATTTTAAAAATACAATTTAAAAACATAAACACTGAAAGCATACACTGATGTAGTTATACATAACTACGTTATATAACCATCTTTTATATGAAATGTAAAAGAGGGAGGAGAGATGTATGTTACATATTATCCCTTTCGAAGAATGAATAAAGGGCAAAGATGCAACAGCACCATCTAGATGGTCAAGATCGTGAAACACCTTCTAAAAATGGCCACTAAATTATGAGTCAAGATAAATTATCTTTAATATAAGTATCTATTACTGGCCAAGCTGGAGGAATGTGAGCTACGGATCTCCAACAATTTACTAGGCTCCAAGGATGGAGAAATAGGATTAGCCATGGGCTGAATATTTCAGAGCAGCTGGATAAATGCAAGTATCTTGCCCCACATCTGGACAGCAGATGTCTCTTAACGTGACCTATATACTCTGCTGGCCAGATGGAGTAGTGGGCCTGAAGGGCTTGTTAAAGTGCCTCTCAGAGGGCCAGCTACATTACATGGGCTGGTCAGCTAAGGCCAATTGCTGACCCCAGTTCTTCTGCCATACTGAAAATCACATACAAAAATCAAGTGATGGAAGCCATCAGTGGACTCTGTTGCAACACTTTATACTCCACTTTTGACATTTCAACCATCAGTGCATGCACAGAAATGGGTATAGACGAGCTTAAAATTATAGAAAAATAAGCAACAGCGAAACCTATTACAGAAAATGATAGTTTGGCAAATAATCAAAACTCTTTAGCAATAATCATATATATATTAATTTTATTGGAATAGAGTGTGGAAGTGTTGAAGCAGAACTACTAAATGTACTAAATGTTTGATCAGGCAGGTCATTTTTGCAGAAATGAACAGGAGATGCCCTTCTGGAAATTTCCCTCGTACCTGCCTGATCACTATGGGAACCTGTAAAAAAGCTAAGCTGGGCATTCGTAGCTTAGCTTTGGTTGGCAATGTATCTGGCAATCCTGGGGGGTTTAGTTCATCAGAATCCTTTTGCTGTTTGACACAGACTTTTATCAATCTTTGGCACTTTTATATTCTCTCCTTGTCCTGGTGACCACTGTCAGAAAGTCAAAAGAAAATCCTAAATTTTAAGTTGAACACTTATTCTGTTAACATTTTTTAGTATTTCTCCAAATATTACTTTGCAGAGTTTTCCTTCTATTTTATGTTATATCCTTGGAGCAAATAGTATAGAAAAATGTTCTTGAATGGACACAAACGGCAAACAAAAAACATTCTACTATAACCAAGACTAAACTAAAAAAAATATAAACTTTTAAATAAAGATGTAATGTTCTTAAAAGAACAGAACAGAATTATGTGAAATATTTGCACAGCAAACAAAATGGCTTCCTCAAAATATATATAACAGGTACGTTTTGATCAAAGGAAGTAAATTAGGAAAACTTGTGAAATGAAATGTGCCTTTAAATATGGACATATCAAGTATCTTGTGGTCGATGTCTGAATTACATGGGCCCCTGTAACTATTCAGCGTCAGTCTGAAGACTTCTTGACAGCTATGTAAACTGCGGCGGCCTGTGTTTATATAGCTCTAGTAAGCAGTACTTTGCAGTGTTTAATATTCTCTTCCCTCTGGATCAGCTGAGAGCCAGTGAACCGTAAGGAAACTCCTCACACACTATATATAACATCATTCTTTGCCTGTCATCATCTCCAGACCAACTTCTCTGTGCTATGGGTATGCTAAATAAGCCATGAATCCAAGGCCTTATGTTAACTATAGACACACAACAAAAATGAGTGGAACCGGTATATCCTTACAGTAAACATACAATAAAAAAATTACACAAAGTAAAAAAAGCAATAAAAGGTATTCATAACTACTGTATATACGTCAATGTTCCCACGCTTTTACAGAAATATGGGACAGATTATGTAACATTGCTAGCTGTCAAGAAGGGAGTCAAATTTGCAACTGGTAGTTTACTTTTTTGGGACATAATAATAATAATAATAATAATAAATATTGGTAAACACTAGACCATCTTCCATATATATATAAATACACATACATATATATAAATACACATACATATATATATATACACACACACACACACACACATATATAATAAAATTTACCTATAAATATATCATATACACACACACACACACACACATATATATATATATATATATACACATACACACATAAATACATATATATATATATATACACATAAATACATATATACACATACATATATATATACACATAAATACATATATATATATATATATATATATATACATACACACACACATACATATATATATATATATGTAAATAAATTTGTCTGAAACTAAAAAGGAATCATATTTGCACCTGGAAATTACTGAACAGGGAGTGTGTTAAAAAATATATATCACCTTTAGAAATACAATCTTTTCTGACTGCTTCATCAAACTTATAACTATTCATGAAGGTTATAAAAAAACCTTTCCTAATAAATTCTTCTGTAATATTCTTAACTGTATTACATTTTAACATTGCGATAAGAATGTGACAATGCAGAAATAAGTCTAAGTGACAAAAATAGTATATCTAGACAAGGAGACATAAACACCAACTCTGAAAATCACATGGAACAAAAACCACAACTGACCAAAAACATATTAATAAACTACTAGGGGTCCAGCTGGCTTTCCATGAACCACCAAGTCCATGCATTATTAGTAAGCTTTTTGCCTGGTGCCAAGGATACTAAATGTAAGGTCCTCCATGTAAAAATTTCAGTTGCCCAACGCAGCCGTAACCCAATGGAAGGAGGGCAACATGTCTTCCACAACAATGGAACAAATGATTTAGCTCCTGAGAGACTGGCAGCATCACCGCACACTGAATCTCTGCAACACTTCACTATATTACAAAGCAATTACCTAGAAAAATATCTTTACCTACTTGTTGAGTTGATAATCCCTGTAAGAACTTACTAACAGTCATACATCGGGGCTGGCAGACCCCCTGAGGATGCCCATTAGGCGAAACGCGTTGGGTACCAGACATTGCCACGTTATACCACACCTTTAATTAAGCCAGGGATTATATTGTCTAGTGTGTAAGTGCAACATCCCACATTTACTTATGGGGGATGGACATAGAATTCATATGTGATCTTTGAACTTGTGTGTTGTATGCTGTTTAATATAACTCACTGAATACAATCTTCTTAATTTGCCTAAAAAATCCCAGCTGTCCTTTCGTTATTTATGTATTTCATACAGTAGGTAAATGTCTTATGACTGATTTAAGATATAGCAGCAAGGTGGCTCAGAGGTTATCCCTCCGGTCTTTGCAGTGCTAGGTCCCAGGTTCAAATCTGGGCCAGGACACTATGTGCATGGAGTTTGCAGGTTCTCCCCATGTTTGTGTGGGTTTCCTCTGGGTACCCTGGTTTCCTCCCACATTCCGAAACCATGCAGTTAGAATAATAAGCTTCCCTCTAAAATTGTCCTTAGACTGTGTTAATGACATTTGGCCATGGTAGGGACAGTAGATTGTGAGCCCTGTGTAACTATGTAATATGTTGAGGCTATATAAATACTACTTATTAATAATAGGTCTTAAGAGGAGGTCCCCTATATTGGAGCAAATGATCTACATAAATGTACATTTATTGGCCCTCTGAACTTTAAAGCCACAGTGGATTTTGTCAACATTTATCATATTTGTGATGGGTATAGAAAGTAAAAACAATGCTTCAGGAAGTACCCCTATTGACCTTGCAAAGTGCTCTCTGGATTCTGGCAGCAGGGGATTTAATAGAACTTAGGTTAAAAGTAAACAGAACAAATATGATGATTTTGATTCCAATTTAATATCCATAATGGGAGGTTACATCTTTACCTATAATAAGAGCTGACATGTAATACATATTCATACTAACCTTCATTAGTGCCTAATGTGGGGATAGCAAGTAGTCCCGTGCCTGTATAGGTCTACCTTTAGTGATTGCATTCACAGGCCCTATACAAAAACACTATCACTGGTTGGCAAGGGTGAGTGCCACAAAGTCAGCAAAGTCATGCTCTTATCAATCAGTTTTAGTCAGAGAAAAGCAAACTGTTTGTTACTTCCAGAAACCCTCTTCAACTACTATGCTGTCAACTGCAAAGTTTGACAATCACTTTGTTGTGTAGTTGAGTGAGGTGACATTCTTCTTCCAGAGGAGGAAAAGTAATCATGCGGTCAGCAACAGCTTGTTATTTTCATGAACCGCACCACAATCCACTGCAACTGCCTATTTCACTGTTCTAATTAACTTTTGGGAGTAGAGTTGGACCTGCATTATAATGCTGAGGTCAACCACAAGTCTTTCCGAACTTCTGTTAAAGATCACGTAAATATCAGGTATGCAATATCAGGTTAACAAGGCAGAATGAACCTCTTTAGTATCAAACTAAGACATTATTACAAATAGTACTGGTCTGATGGTCTTAATGTATTACTCAGTTGCATGGTTGCTGGTGGTTTGGAAGCATGCACATCACTAATAAGACTGAAAATGCTGCAACCATTTATTTGGACTTTAAATTTAAACCTTTTTTGAACTTTAACGTTTTCCTGGGTTGAACAGGTAATACCAATGAAGGTTAAAAGCTTTCTATAAAATAACAGCACATTGCACTTTTTTTTTATAAACTACCATGAAAAAAACTTGAACTCCATCTCTACTGAAATCGCTCAGACTTAAATATTATGGGAAGAGAAACGCTCCTGAGACTCAAAGCGGCTATTGTTACTGAGCTCTGCTGCCAAGCTGCCCAGAGCAAAAGGGGCTTGTTAGAAAGAGCTACTGAATAAAGGCCCTCTCAGAGGGTAAGTGAACCATGCTAAATGACTTAAACTAACAATAATGACATTGCACCCACTCTTACTCTCAGGGCAGCCTTCTGTCTGTTCATCACAAATTCATAGCAAGGGCCCTTGGGCTCCTTTGTCTGGTCCTGCTGTTCAGAAGTTCTACTTGCATTCTGTTTTGTTGTTTCCAGCTCGGTGGCTTATTTTTTTTTTAAAGGACCAAAAATAATGCTTAAAGTACAGATCAAGTAGCCTTTTAACCACAACCTAACTCCCTAGAGCTGTGTTTAATGCTACTGTATAGTCACATAACCTGATGGTCCACATTCTCAGCTGCCCTGTCATGACGAAGGGATTCAGAACGGCTGGCAAGAAATGTCCATAATTAATGTGCCCGGTGTCCCATAATAAATGCAAGGGATGATTTTCACTTGTGTTCTGGGAAATGACTGAACGCTTGCATACCATCCTTGCAAAATTAACTTTTATTTGGAGTGTTATATAACTAAAAAAAAAAAATTGGCAGTACAGACTAGAAACAAACAAGGACAACAAAACAAGGCGAGACAGCAGAGATAAGATTCCCATGGCAGGTGTATTTGTTGCAGTCAAGCAATCCATGCATTGAATTAAAGAAAACACAGTCAGAAAAACAATATGTGGCCCACCATTGCAAAGCACCTGGGTGGCTGATCATTATGCTGTTTTTAAAAGTAGAACTAAAGTTTAATAAAAAAAAATTGGGGGCAGACAGGTCCCTAATTCCAGAAGCGAATGGCAATGTCCTTTCTATAAATAAAAACTTAACTTCAATCTTTTCAATATGCACTGTGCTGTGAATGTGCAGCTCAGTGTACGATCCCGGGGTAGATGCCTACTGGGGACGAATAAACTCCCATGAGCATGCAGGAGAGTTGCATCATTCCAGTCAAGTTGACCAAGGGTCTCAGACCTGAAAAAGGTGAAGTTGTCAGTACCCAAGACAAAGTGAGGAGAGGTGTGTTAAATTCATACATTGTGATCAGGAAGGTAAGTTTCATTTTTTTTTTTTTTGAGGGATATCACCTGTCGTTTACACACCTCTAGCCGCCCTCTCCACGCCACCAATGACCCTCCAATGACTTCCTCACTTATAACTTTATCCCATGCACAGCTCCAAGGCTGCCCCCAATCTCAGAAACTCATTTTCTTATCCTATAAGGTTGCCCTTAACTTCTTTACATTTAAAAAAGCTCACAAGGTATACTTTTCCACCCAGTTTTATCGGCTACCTAATCCTAAACTTGGCCACAATCCATATTACCCTTCCCATTGTGTACCACTCTCCCCACCTTTACAATTGTAGGGTGAATTGGATGGGGTCCTTTGGTCTTCCTGTGTGATTGTTTGTAATTGTCTATTATGCAAGTGTGCCATTTGCAACCCCTAATTATTGTAAAGCACTGTAAAATATGGTTTAATTTATAATATTACAAATACTATGCTTTGCCTTCATTTGAAGTGTCCAAGAAAAGGGCCTAAAGAGAAACAAACCATAGAACCATTCTGACAGCAGATCCAACACTCTACTAGAAATTGTGTCTTTTTAAAGGCTGTCTCAGACCCCTTGGGGAGATTTTTACCCACATTCTATTTTATCTGAGCAGAAATGACTTAGTATAGTATTATTTTACCAAAAGAGCAATGGATGCTTGAAATAGACCTAAAGTATTAGGTAAATCAACAGTATGTACATTCAAAAATACTTGGAATACACTTGTACAAGTATAAAAAAAAAGTCTTTATATAAGACAATCAGTCTTTTATGTTTTTTAATTGGGGGCATCTAAACCCCAAATTATTCATATTGCCGATAACATGTTCTTCAGATGTAGTAGCTGCAGTAGTTTTCTTTTTACTCTTTCTTTTTACGTTTTTTGACACAGAAAATTCTTTGATGGGGATGTTTTGATTGATTCTTTGTGAGGAATTTTTCAGTACATATTCACAATAAATGTAAACACTTTTTACAAAAATTGTATAGCAATCATATCAGATGAAAACACATCTTGATTTCTTACTATTCTTATTCACAAATTTATTGTGCATATGTACAGAAAAAATCCCCACAAGGAATTTTCTATGTCTACAAATAAGAAATAGGGGATGTGGTGCAAGGTTTTGAGACAACAACTCTACAAAAACTGTACCAAGAAGTTATTTCAGCATGAGAAGTTTACAAACACCCTAATGAAAGCACTCAAAAGTCCACTCAGTTTGACTTTTTTAATATGAATAAATAAAGCAAGATACTGTCTGGATTCTGATGCTACTTGAAGAATGTTGCCATCTTTCAAAGTTCTGTATTCTATGTCTAATAATGTACTTGTGAGGTACAATCTTTTCAAAGAAAAGGCTGTGATGAGAACACAACGATTCACAGGACAAGAAGGCGATCCCGGAAATCTGCTTTATTATAACCTAACTAACTATACAGTCATGTTGTTCTTCAAGCCCTATTCTATAAAGTGCACAAATCAAAATTCGGCTTGCTCCCACTTTTTGCTCATTTAAACGATCACTAAAAAAACATTTTTTAAACTTGCCTACCCGTCTTCTTCTGTCTTTTGAAACCCTCACTACCTCCCACCATTACATATCCCCCCTCCTATTGTGCGTTACTTCCCCTACCTAGATTGTAAGCTCTTTTGGGCAGGGTCCTCTCCTCCTGTCACTGTCACTGTCTGTATTTGGCTGTCATTTGCAACCTCGTTTTATTGTACAGCGCTGCGTAATATGTTGGCGCTATATAAATCCTGATTATTATTATTATTAATAATAATAATAATAATATTAATAATAGTAATACTATTAGTAAAATCTTTCACCAATAAGGTCTAACAAGCCTAAAACAAGTATATGCAAGAATACATGACTCAATGTATAAGGCTTCATTAGTGCTGTAAATGAATGGACTGTGGTCGATATTTGCCAATTGGCAAAAAGAATGATTTGACAGGCAATCATCCATTGTTCTTTGGGAGAACTTGTCAGGACAAGGATAACAGTGCTGTAATTAACTTGGTTTTAAATGTTCAATCTCCAGGGCTGTCATCCTTATCCTCCCTTTACTGTTCAGTGACTCAGAACTCAGCAGAAACAACTTTGCAATTACAGTTTTTTCCTGGAAAACTGGTCTACAAATGTGCTAGAAAGAGTTCAGCTTTCAGTGTTGAATGGTTTTGGAATGGAAGACTATGCACCACTCCATCATATCCTTCTGCCGATGATCATGTCCTCCCATTATTTTCTTATGTTACATGAGTGATCCAGCAAACCTGGAATGGATCTTGTCTAACAATGAAAAGATTTACCAACTAATAGCAAATCATTTTTAAGAAATCTTCTCCAGGTTTACTCGATTATCCAGGTTCTCCAGTGATAGTCTATCTTGGCCAATATTCTGCAAATGTATTAAATCAGGCCCATTGCTGTATGTATAGTGGGTGGATATATCATAGCACTTTGCAAGTCACTCCCTCACAATGAATAGTCTAGCTTTTTTTACATAGCTTAACATGCAACAAGCTTGTTACGCTTGTTCTTGTAGGCTTATAGAAGAAAACTCTAAAGCTTCAAATACATAGGTTAAAGGAAGCTCTTTTCATATACAATGTTTTTTAAGTTAAAAATAAACTCCTCTTTTTACTTAATATCCATGATATAACACTAAGTCAGCGAATGCAATACTTCAGGGTTGTCTAACTCCAGTTTTCAAGGGCCAGGATCTGCACATCGATTTATTTATTACCAGACAACAATATTACAATAAGGCATAGTTTGCAAAAAGCCAGAAAATGACTTTGTGCATTTCAAAATTCTGGCCTTTGAGAAACGAAGCTAGACATCCTTACTCTACTTCATAACATTTTAATATAAGGGTGATCTGATTACTTCGTTCCTGCACCATTATAACTTAAATGGTTTTCTGGAAACTCTGCTTATAACTTGGTGTCCATATTTTTTGCCCATTGGGATACCAATTCTAAAAGCTACATGCAAATTGTAATGTAATTCTGTTCAAGGCCCATATTAGACAACCAGATGGCCTTCAAAATGTCATTCAAGTAGAAAGTCCTATAGGAACAGTTAATAAAAGACAGGGCATGTAAGACTTTGCAGAGCACTTTGGGTTCAGCCAGTCACTGTTATATGCTGTATACATGGTGTAGAACAGAAATCCACAACTGGGATAAGGGTTTGAGTTCTGTCTACAATTTTTAGATCAAGAAATAACATTTTTCCCTATTTTCTTGGATTTGCAAATTTATTTCTACAATGCACTTTAGAGAGCTGTAGACAGAAATTTGTATATCCAAGAAAATTGGGAAAAATGTTAGTTATAGCGTAGTTTGGTTCCTTTTAACTTCCTACCATAGCTCAACATGTTATACCATCTCGGATGAGACATTATGAAGCAATGTGAAGAGTAGTCTTTCTTGATCTACATCACTTTGGTGATGGAAGGAGAGGAGCAGCCGCCCCTCTCTCAGGAATGCGGTCCTGCGGTTTCACATCACAAAAATCTCCATTATTAGGTCAGGAGAGAAAAAAGAAGCCAAGAGGGACTTTGTGGTTAAAATTGATCCTAACAGAATAAGACAAGTCATTTTTTCACCTTAACCCGAAGTCCTGGGGGAGCAACGCTGCTTGGAATACAAAGCTTTTTTCTCTACTTGCAAGAAGAGAAACAGCCATTAGAAGTAGCGAGGGGGGATCAATGCTGTCTAATTCCTTCTAGAACAACTTTTCTAATTGTCTACATTTACACATCAGAAGATGATGAAAAGAATCCGGCCAAGTTGTGGGAGGCTGAACATTGTCATTGGGATAGTCTACCAGCTTCCGAGTGTTAGGGTGTCATAAAATAATATGAGGGGCAAAAGGGCATCATTAAACAGCTAGCAGAATTTTTTAAACAGCCTGGACTGTTCGTGATGTCATTTCTAAGTACAACAAAATGGTTCCATGTAACAAAATGATTTCATATAATATAAATTGTAAATAGATACATGTACAATTCTTTGGGCTGCAAGTTTTCAACTCAACTCACAACTATATTAGGTAAATTCTAAAAGCAATCAAGTCGATTAGTATAAATTATAAGCATTAGCTTTGCAACTGAATTTTACACATTCAAAATTTCAATGTGTAGACGTGCTTGGATTTAGCTGTGCAGCTGTCTGACCTTCTCTGCCTTTTAGTTTCCTGGTAACAGATTAAGGTCAGATAATTGTTCACCATCTACTTCCTGTGAAAAACTACTCCTACTAGGTCCGGCCTCCTCATGTAGAAACAGAGTTTTCATTGTAATGTGGGAATTTTTCGTAAAGTAGTCTGGCATTCACTGTTCTGCCTAAATGTTCCTCCCACCAGCTGATGTCAGAGATGTGAAAGCAAAGCGGTAGTGCAGTGTGAAAGCACATTTGGCTAAAAAAACAGGTATTCTGTTTATCACTTTGCTCCTATACAGTGTTTCTATTCCATTATCGGCCTGACTGCTATTAAAATTTTCCTTGTTCAATGTTGGGTTCAGTTGGATAATAAAGCAGGACTAACCTATCTCCTATACTCACCTGACCCCATTCCGTTGTAGGGGGGCATCATCTTTCTTCTCCTTCTTCTGGAGACATTTTTTGGCCATCTTGGGGATAACGCAATTCCTGTCCATACACTCATGCCCAGCATCCACAAGGCAGGGTTTCCTGGTATCCAAAGCTGAGCTGTGCATGTGCAGCTAAGCTTTTTTGACAGATACCCGAAGCAATTAGGCAGTTATGGATGACCTGACCATGACCTGCTCGATTGTTGTGTGAATTTTTAAAAAAGATCTAAACTCTTTTTTAGTTTGGTAAAGTCCTATGCATTATAAGATTTTTTTTAAGGAAATATAGTTTCTTATTTTTTTTTGGATTTTAGAACTGCTGGTCTCCTGTAGCTGCTTTGCAATTGATCCATACACATACCAGTTATGGTATTTTAACATGATCTAAGGACTGGTTTCCTTATGGAACCGTAAACCATGTCAGTATAATCTGTGTTAAAAAAAAAAGACCACTTGCAGCCTCTATCAAGAGACCATGTGACAGGGTGACACTGCAGGAACACAGCTGGGAAACTAGAGCAAAGCACTGTCATCCTATACCCGGAAGTGCCTGAACAAGGACTATAGGAGGAATACCAGAAATTACTTTATTTAAAGCTGGAAATGAAAAAAATATGTTGTTTATTACATTACAATGTAAAAGCTTACATGAGATTTTAGTGATCGGGTGTACATAAATTTCAAAGAATGCTGTATGCTCAGTTTTATTAAAATCAGCAAGGCCAGAACATTACAAGGCTTTTAAAGATTATTTATAGGACATGAAGTCCTGTACACATACTTTCCCTTAGTGCTTATTTTCATTATATCTTGCTTGTAGTTTATCACAGCGGTCGACCAACCAAACTTTCTGGTGGTACGCGGCTCTGGCCGGTGCACCCCTGAGCGGGGTCGGGAGAAGGACTTCACTGGGGGGACGTACCGGCCAGAGCCGCAGACCACGTCCCCCATATGGATCCCAGGCTCAGGGAAGTGGGTGGGTTGGGTCTTTGGACACAACTGGCCAACTCTCCCATCAGGCTAAGATCTGGCATATGGCATCATGACTTTATCATCAGTTTCTTCCCCTTTGAGTGACACCCGGCTCCCCGCGCATGCACGGTCCGGAGCCGGTAAATTTAGTGGTCTGCCAGGCCAAAACGGTTGCGACCACCGGTTTATCATTCAAATCATGTACTGTGCATGTGTACCAATTACAACTAGCTGCAGTTTAGGGTGAATACAGGTAGTCCCCAGGCTACATACGAGATAGGGACTGTAAGATTGTTCTTAAGTTGAATTTGTATGTAAGTCGGAACAGGTACATTATTTTAATAAGTGCAATCAGGACAGATGTTTGTCTCAACTTATTATTAGGCAGCATGGTGTCAGTTACTGTTTAAAGTCCTCACTGTGAGCTAATCACAAACAAAGCAAAAAAAAATAAATAAATAAATTTTATGAAGCCTAGACAAATATTAACTTCTGTAGCAAGCTGTGCTTTGATATGCAAAAAGAAACAACTGCAGAGTTGGTCTTGGTCGATAAAAAGTTACAAGAGCTTGCAGAAGAGCTCAGTCTTTAAGATCACTTACTAACTCAGCTGTGTTTAGCAAAAGATTTCCTCTGCAAATCATGCAAACCGTCCAGGCCTCTGTCCTGCACACAAGGGAGCAGGGAAGCCCCGTTCGTATCAAGTAGTCATCTGTATGTCGGATGTCCTTAACCCGGGCACTATCTCTAAAGTGAACCCAAAATCTCTAAATAACTTATTTTCAGTCCTATTGAATTTGTTGGCTACACTAAAAATCTATCCATTTACATGTCTGTTATTTATCGATCTACTTCAATAGCACACAGTGGTAATTTTTTTTTTAGTATTTACTAATGTGCAGACAATTCTCTCTAGAACTTGTTATATCCCTACGCAATTAGTTGCCTTCTATCTGAGGCTTTGGAGATATCAATTATTACTATGTTGCTGTTCCATGCAAATAAATGCATTGAAACATTATTTGAGCTTCTATATAGAGTTTATAAAAAAGCATTGCATTATTCAGTTCATTGTATATTTATTTATGTATTTGGGCATACACATGCAATATTTGTCGCTGGAAACGAACAACTAACAAATGATCATCCGATAATCATTAACAAAAATAGTGAACAACGACTGACCAAGTATGATGATGAACAAGAAATGTCACTGGAAATGATCGACCGCCCTGGCAGGAATGACTGGGCCAAGATCGTTCACCATCTATTGTGTGTACGGCTGTTCAGTGATCATGGATGTTTACACTTTGTCTCATGTTTGACGGTACACGTCACTTCCTGCATTTTTCAAAGGATTGTATCTAGTGTGTGTTCAATATTGATGAATTATCTTTAAACGATCCTATCGTTTCAGCATATACAGAATCGTGCACTATACGATCGTTCAAAATAATTGTGAATAATCGCTGATCTGTCGTTATTCGTTCATTTTTCCAACGATAATTATTGCACGTGTGTGGATACAGTTTTGAAACACAGTCAATGGTAAATAAAGCTGCACTGTGGTAGGAGTCAAACAAAAGTGTTGGACATATTTACAGAATGAAATGTAAGCTTTATATTCATAGTTGTGTATACATATACCAGAAATGGACATCTGACAAATCTTCTCAAAATGCTTACAGGCCAAGGACAGCCCTTCTTTCAGAACTCTGTGTGACATCATACAAACTTGTATGCTATGTAATATAGGTTTTAATGACTATTTAAAAGGGGGAAGAATTAGAAACTAGAAAAACAGTGTTTTTAACTAATGAGTTGCCTTCCTTGGCACAGCTTATTCTGCTGAACACCTTTGACCCCTGAAGTGCCCCCAGGGCGCTAGGGGTCAAAGCCTCTAAGATTCCTTCCAGCTATCCTTAAAGTAATTATATGACCAAACTGAGCATTTCTCATGTATCAGTCTGTAACACCTGCCTGCAATTAGAGGAGTCCTCCGTTCTCTCTCCCCCCTGACTCCTGTGCCCCCTGTCTCCTTTCATGTGAAAAATTGGAAAAATATGAAATGCCAAAAAAATTTAACAAAGCACATTGTAGATCAAGGAACGGAATGGTTGGCTGGCGGGATTGATACCGCGCCTTCACTGCTGCATCCGTCTTTGGTCTCCTGCAACCCAAAACTATCACCATGTGCAGGCCTTTGGCAAAAGTATTAATAATAAGTCTTTATGAAGACCACATGTGAATAGAAAGACAGGCTGCAAAAAGGGCAGCACCTTCCCAAACATTTCTCTCCTGTCATGTTTGTGATTTTAAGAAAAAAAACACAACTATGGCTGAAAATTAACTAGGAAAATAAATTTAAGTACTGTCAATATTACCATGCTCCAGCGGTGATTTTAAAAGGTTCTGGCTGTTGAGTTTTATCTTAGAAAAGGCCTTGTTCCCCGATGAGTTCTTCAATATTAACAACAGATGGAACCCTTTCAAGGTAAAAATTGGGGGGAAAAAAACACCTAAACCAAAATCTTTGTTTGTATTCTATGTTAACTCTCCTGCACAGTTATTGATTTCTTTTCCTTGCCCGTGCATGGTGAAACCCTAGGAACACCATCATGGCACGTCAGTATTTTAGAGGATTTATAAATGTTTTCTACCAAAATTCACAACACATTTTTCACATTGGACTCAATGGCCTGCTTTATTAAAAAGGCTGGAGAGGATATACTTTCATCAGTGAAGCTGGGTGATCCAGCAAACCTGAAATGTACTTCTTAAAAGTCATTTGCTATTTGTTAGCAAATGTTTTCAATCCTGACACAATCCAGTCCAGGTTTGCTGGATCGCCCAGCTTTACTGATGAAAGTGTATCTCCTCCACCCTTGGAGAACTTTAATAAATCAGGTACAATGGGATAATGTTGGGTAGAAGCATTTATAAACAGAGGCCTTACAGTTCTATTTACATAGAAAACAATTCAGGTAACTATCATGAATATTGCTTACTCACACATTTCTCATCTGTACATCTAGTACTTAGCATGCATGGGGGTGGTTGCAAATATATTTGGAAGCCATAGAACCCTGTCATGACTCCTCTTTCCACACATTGGCAATATTTACCCAACAGCTACCAGCAGACATCTGTAGATCCTTGAGGAAAAAAAAACTGCTGTAGCACTCACACAACAGTGGCGCAGCTGCTTTCCTTTGAATTTGAAGTATCTGGCCAACTTATAAATTTCCTAACATGAATCAACTTGAAATCAGAAACATTGCTTAGTATTTTCTGGTCATTCATGCCAAACTTGAAGCATGGTCATACTCCCATGAAAATGTCACTGGTCCTTACATACATGGAGTGCCAAATGTGGGGAAAAACTGCACAGGCAAACAGATAATCACTAAAAAAGATGATTGGTTTATCATGAATACATCTTTTACAAGGTTCCAGAATCAGCAGTGTGTAACAACTTATGAAGACAGTGCTCCCTAAGAATTGACATGATGGATGTCACTACCCAGACTTACCAGCAATAAATTCAATGGTCGCTTCAGATTTATTTGTACACACCCATTACAGGATGCTGTTTTCAATTACCGTATTTTCCTATTAAAAATGATTCATTTCTTCCCAGCCAGAAAAAAGTTGGACCGATCAAGACGTGTGGACAGAGTGTCACAGAGTCTTTCTCTTGGAACGAATCAGAAAATGAGATCACCGTAAAGACAGCCAGAAACACCTACACACCATAATATCAAGAGGGTCCATCCCAAAACAAAGAGGCGGCAGAGGAGATGTTGGTTTGAGGCATTTGCATAGAATCAATTTCAAAAAAAGATTTTTATCTGATGCATACTGCAGGGATAGTCAGATTTTTGGAGAAAGCCTATTGCAAATAATTGTTAAAGGAAAAAAATTTGGTGCAAGGCATTTCATTTTAAAGAAAAAGAAATAGTCACAAATAATAAGTAATTAAATATCTCAGCAGTATAAAAGTGTCAGTTCAGGTCTCTTGTTCCCAGGTCGAACTATACCAAACAATCTTGTTCTTAGGTGAAACTAAAACATATATTTTAAAAAATTTTATTCTTTCCTAATGAAAAGGAAAATAAGAAATCGTCATAAAAGCATCTTACTGTGTCTAATTTAGGACATTATTGGAAATGTAGATTGCATAAGATGTAGTGTATAGAATAATACTCCCATGGAAGCTTCGTATGCTGTAATCTTATTGGAGTTATTTGCTACCTACTCTTGTTAATGTTATATTGCTACGCTTTTCTTGTATGTTTCTTTGTTTCTACCTGTATTTTGCTTTCTTATTTGTTGTTATGTTATTTATTGTATAAAACCTCAATAAAAATTACAATTATTCAAAGCATCTTACTGTGGTGTGTGATTGCATTTGGAACATGATGATTTGGAGCATTTGGAACTCTCATGATATTATTTGAACCTCAGGTGTAGTGACAATACTGGTTTTGGTTGCACAGACTTCCATCCTGCCATTAGACACTTGTGTATAGCTTTAAGTTGTATATAGTTCAGGGTGAGGGCTTATCTTTAAATTGAAGGATAAGCAATTATTGTTTCTGTTCTAATAAAAATTAAAAACTCTTTCATTCTTCTAAGCAAAAGTGTAAGTATATCAAACTATATTACAGAAATTGGATGCCCAATAAAGAGAAACCAAACTAAATTCAGAATGGAACATAATGGTTGTTTTATCTTATGCCCAAAGTTTATGGAGTACAGAATAGGCACATTTATAGAGAAACTACTCCTGAGAAGTCCTGAGAATTACTTTGTAATATCGGCTTCTGCCCGAGTCCACAAAGGACTGGTGAGTTGCCCGAAACCTGAAAGAGGAAAGAAAGCCAGGCATGGGGGACAGAAAACAGGCAGGTGGTCACTGGCTTGAGCATCTCCACCAAATTATAAAGCCAAAGCCTGTCTAAAAGCAAAGCCATATCCAAACATTTTCAAACATTCTGCACAAGTGTTGATTGCATATACAATTGCACATGGAATGGTTTTCATTCTTTTTTTTCTTTTTAATTGATTACAAATATAGCATAGAGTATAGTTAGCCTAATGTTTGTCGTAAACCGCCTGGTTCCTCCTACCCTTTTTGACTATTCCATGCAACATTATGGCCTTTTGGGAGCACAAGTCCTTCAGCTGCGATAAGTGCTCCTTTGCCATCAGGAAGAGTTTTCAACAATTAAGAAGAGGGGAGAGAGATGTCAAATGCGAATGTTCCACTTTAATCTGTTGAGTTAGTTTCTTGCCTCTAGTGGGTCCCAGCACTGGATAATGGGACATTTGGACACTAGCTGATAGGACAAGTCTGTGGCTTTGGGTTCACTTGACTACTGTCATTAACCAGAAAACCAGAAAAGAGCACCATACCCAGAACTGCTCACTTAGAGCAAAGGGGTAAATGTTCCAACAAAGAGCCCGATTTATTAAAATCTAGAGACTGGAGAAGATAGACTTAGACTGTCATGAGAGCAAACCTGGAATGGATTTTTTAAAAATCATCTGCAATTAGTTGGCAAATGTTTTTAGTCCTGGACCAAATCCATTCCAGGTTTGCCGAGTCATCCGGGTTCCTCCATGATAGTCTTTATTAAATAAATCAGGCCCAAAGTGAAAAGACGAGAGAACGTGGATGGATGAGTATACCTATCAGGATACATAGCTAATTGGTGCTGCTACTTTGCCCTTTAGGCCAACAGACAGTGTCTCTTTAAAGGAAATATCATCATAAAATATAGAGGCTTGCCTGTCATGAGGATTTAATGTCCCAAATACATTTTGTGTCACTGACCTGGCACAAGTATGTAGTACTGTTTCATTTTAGTAATTTACTTATGCATTATTATATCCATTTACAGAAACATGCTTTTTGAAAATAGACTGACTTTTTGTATGCATCCATTTTAGAGCTTAGCACAACTCTTAAAAAAGCAAACTTTAATTATCCTTTGTAATATTATAATAGAGGAGAGAATGATAATAAATCATAAGAAAAGATATACAGCAATTCTGTCCTGAATTTCCTCACTGTTTTGTCTGTGTGTGAGAGGATACAGTTGGCCTGAAACGCGTTAGTCCGAGTTCATATGTACAGTAGCTTCATCCCACTGTTTACGTCTGCAGTAAACAACGAGTCTGTTTACATTGTCTTGTAAGTACAATTGTTTTCACATGTGGAGGAAAGAAAAAAAAAGTCACAGTATAACAGCAACAGGCCTGGTGGAAGTCTACCAAGACAAATTTCCTTTTTCTCCTGGCTTGATCTGGTTAAATCGTTTACTATGTATGGTTTACACAGTCAGGGAGCAAGAATCATGTGCAGGTGGAGGACACTAGCCAAAGGACATGCAGGGAGACTTATGATTCAAGTTAAAGTGCACCTGCCACTTAATTGTAAATAGAGCACTGCAAAAGACGATAGAGAGTAAAGGTGGAAGCTGTACTTATTTTCAGTTAGGAAAGTATATGCTAGTTCTACTTTTTCATACTTTTTCACAGAATTGGACACATGCCCAAACCTTACTACAGGATATAGGTAATATTGAATATTGCACTGCTGATGACAGACCCAAACTCCCTCCGGTTCAGTTCACTTTGTTCCAAGAACTACGGAGTATTCTGATAAACCTAGCCATTCCCAGGTAGGCTTGTGCACTTTACAGCAAATCAGTGATATGAAAAAATATATTTTTCTGCACCCTATTTTAATGTATCAGTGAAGTTATACTTTTAGAAAAATTCCACTTTCATTAAACCAAAAAAATATTATAGCATAGCATGAAATATAAATATAATGGTAGGCTATTTTGTAATTTACAGTTTTCGAAAATTACCTTTCTATTTCAATCTGCAGCCACTGCAGTGTTCTATAAACCGTGAAAAGAATGGAATGAAATATAGCACCTGGATGTGTTATGCACACTGCACCAGACATTTTATTTTCTGTTCGTGTGATTGCACATGAATGTTTTTTTATGAATTTTGCACTAAGATGCACGTTACAGTTTAGTCATTTTTGGCAATAGAAATTTTGGAGAGCAATTGTTAATGTGTTACCTACTTATAAAGGGATGCAGATACTGCAACTTGACTAATGAGAATGCTAAAGGTTGCATTGGGTGGTTATAGTGAACCAGACCCCCCCCCCCCCTCAAACCTTATTTAGGAATCAGATTGAAAAGGTGTGGGGAAACAAACAGTTATTAGAAAAAGGTAGAAAGTTGTTAAAATTATTTCATTGTGCAGTACATTTTTTATTTTCTATAGGGTCAATTTTTTAAAGCAGTAAATCTAACATTTATTGGTAGAGAATCCTCCAGGTCAATGTATTTCGATTGCAATAATTGATTCTCTAACAGGGAATGTTTCACTGAATTTCAGATTCAATACTTTATAAATAAGACCACAAAGTGTACATAAAAAAAGCTGTTTGACATAACTAGGACTATGTAAAGTGCTACATAAAATGTCTGCGAATAAGAATACAAGATAATAATAATAATAATAATTATACTTAGGCCTCGTTTACCAGGCACAGTTCTCATCAATGCCTTTAAAAAAAAAAAATCAGCTGCATTTTATTAGTGAATACCAACAAGTTTAACTTCAGCAGAATGGTGCTGCATGCCTTAGTACATTCCCTTCTGGAGGAACCAGAAAAAGCATCTTGTAATGTACACAAAAATGCATGAAAAGCACACCACAAAACCATGACTAATCATACAAAAACACACTCAGAAATTTTTGCTTAGAAAGCATGCTTTTTTAATCACAGAAGTGTGAAAGGGAACTAATTTGAAAATTGACAGGCTTGTCCGAAATGTTTTACTGTCCATAGCTATTGCATTGCAGCTCAAGAACTGCGGATTAAATGTTTTCTTTTTCTTCTAATTTACAGACTCCCTTTAAGGAGGTGATTGTATCACAAGCACACAAGGAAACCTGTACAATGTGCAAAAGCATCAGATCAATTTTTGAGGGGCTCTTTTGTTGCACATGTTGTTGTTTAGTTATTCACCGATTTACTCTGCTCGGAAACTCTGAGTTTCAGCCAGCTGGATGCTGCACTATGACCTCATTAACGGCTTGTTTATAGTTCAAACAGCCCAGCACATATTTTTCCAAAAGTGTCATTAATTGGGGGGGAAAAAAAACTTCAAGTGAACAAGTGGCACCACATAAATCCCAAGTCTCCCGGTAATGCCCTCATATCAACTTTGTCATAAATCTCTGCCAGGGAGCTCAGGATGGCACTGCTCAGGAGGATGCTTGGTTGTTAGAGCAGGGTACACAAATGTCAGGAGTCTACACCATTTATGGAGTGAAAGAATTAGAGTAAAAAGCTCCCATCCTTTCTCTCCATACAAGCCGACTCTCCCAGGGACCCCGTTGGTGCTCCACAGGTCATTATAGAGCTGCCACACTATACCAATCATTGCCTTCATGCTGACCCTTTAATAAGCTTGGGGTCCAGCACTCGCGACTCACACTTCTGGAAAAAGCCTAGGGTAGACTGTATCAAGGGGGCTGAATGTTCCAGCATACCCTACCTGCTCTTTCTTTGCTTACCTATTACTTAAAAAAATAGAATGCCGGAATTACCTTGCTGCTGTCAGGAAAATGTGGCCTAAAAGGAATACTTTGTCCGTGGTAGAAGTACCACAGAAAAGCCTACTGTTCCCTGGAGGTTCCATGTGAAACCTTTCTCTACTGCACACAAACATTAGGTAAAAAAATAACTAAATAGCATAAATGGTAACAAGTATACTCTACAATGTACTGCCCTGTGCACAGCAGCTTCTTTTTTTGAGCTTCCCTATATGCACAAAGACCAAACTTGACGTATTCTGATTGAAATTTATTTACACATACGCCCAGCCTTTTTTTAACCTTTTTACATGAGGGAAACCTTGCAATACCTTTCAGTTCTTATGGAACCCCTGACAAAAAAAAAAATATCCAAAGCAAAGTGTGGTGGTCAATTGCAAGAATGGCTTTTAAATTGCTGGCTGGTGGGTAAAATGTCTACCTTACAGATAGCCAAAAAGATCATTGTTGACACTTAAACTGACCTGGGAGGAACAAACTGCTCATTGCTCAAGGAACCCCTAGCAACGTCTGGAGGAACACCGGTTGATGGATGGAGCAATGGATTAGCCAGTTGCTTCTTACTGTAACATTTGACTTAACTGTCACTCATGCAAACACCAACCCATACACATTAAAAAACATGCAAAACTGTCAGCAGCCTTAAAACAGCAGTTTTTGTTTAACTGAATTCTCCCTGAAACATAGCTGGACTACCTACTGATCTTTATTACCTGTTGAACGTGCAGATGTGTTATTTTTTAACTTCCTGTAATAGGATGACAATGCTTTTGATATTCAATAAAATTGTAGTGTAGTAGTGTTGTCACCCTGTGGAGATGGTCGTTTTAGGTATAAAAAAAACTAAAACTCGCCCCCCTGCCAGTGGTTAGTTGGTGGGACCATGGTAAAAAGGGAGGGGGGTAATTCATACACAGAAAAAAATAATATATGGAAAGAAAAGGGAAGCCGGCACGGGACTCACTGGGCTCGGTTTATGAGGGCTCAAGGGTTTTTCACTGATAAAGAAAGGTAAGTGATGCTCGAAGATTTTCCGGTCATATACTGTATGAATAGCTCATATAGAGAACTTGTAAAAACGTGGAATCAGCTCCCTCGGGAAGTAGTTTCAGCAAATTCTATAGATTGCTTTAAGGAAAAGCTGGATGATTTCTAGAAGCACAGAATATAACTGGTGATTAAAGCTTTAAAATAATGAAAACAGAGACTGGTGATCCAGGGAACATCCGATTGCCCCATGGAATCCAGAAGAAATTTTTTTCCTATTGGAGCAAATTGTACCAGGGGTTTTTTTGCCTTCCTCTGGATCAACTATGTTCATAGAGTTTTATATCTGGGATATGTTTTTTTTCACTAGTGGTTGAACTTGATCAACTTATGTCTTTTTTTAACCTAACTGACTACATAACTATGTTTATTTATTCCGTGAAAATTATACGTTAAAGAGTCCACGTCACTTCCAGGGTGACGCAGACATCTTCTAATTATTGGCTGTCCAGGGAAAGAGGTCCCTTACAAAATGACTAAAGCGGTGTCATGACATGACAAAAAGAGTTCCAGTTACTGGATAAAGATGGTGAGTATAAAAGAGGTCTTTATTATCTTTCCATGAATCCAGGGCTAAAACACATTGGGCCTGATTTATTGAAGCTCTTCAAGACTGGGGAAGATAGACTATCATGGGAGACCCTGAGTGATGGATCTGGTCGTGATTTTAAATCCTGGACTAAATCTATTCAAAGTTTTCTGGCTTAATCAGGTTCTCCCATGATAATCTATCTTCTCGTGCCTTGAAGAGCTTCAATAAATCAGGCCCAGTGTAATCTGTGCTACTTAATATATATAGATCCAAAAGAACCAAATGGGCCTAAATCATCATTCTTTTTTTTTTCATTGTGTTTGCAGCTACCATGCAAACAGCTGCAAAACAACACTTGCTGCACCAAAGGCTGATACAACTGCCTATGTTCTAAGTACAAGCATTTTCTGGTTATGAGGTAAATTTCGTAAATAAAGCTTTTCATTAAATCTATGCTGACTTCATTGCAGAATATCATAAATTACCCCAGTTTAACGTGAATTTAGGTCTGCTCTCTGGGGTGTTGTAAAAATATCGAACTGCTTTTAACCATTAACTCTTACCCTGCCAGTCAGAAGCTGCAATCGAATTCCAGCCCCAGCAACATAACGGCAGGGTTTTACAGGCCTAAAAGCATTGACGTCATGATATTTTCATGCCAGAAAAAGCAAACTTCTCTTTAATTAGCAAGATTCGCTTAACAAATATTCCAGGTGTTCTTAAATGTCAGCGCACACCTGTCCTGACTGCTCGGCTACGTTAAGTCCAGCATCCACTCAGGGAACCTGAACCAGACAGATACGCTGTTCCTGCGCCATCGCCCCTGCTGACAATTTATGATGTGTTACATTGTGTCATTTCTTGATACAAGGCAACAGGACAGGATTGTAAATTGAGCACCAAGCTCAATGACGCAAAGCTTTTATGAAGTGTTTTTTTTCTACGGAGTAAGGGAAGGAGCCCCAAATCTTACATGAGCCAACCACACCAAAGAGTCATGGTGATCTTTTTTCAGATGGAAAATGTCACAGCGGAAGATGGTTAATGTCATTTTCTCACAGCTCAGCACAATCTGTCCTGCAATAAAATTTTGTAAACTTGTAAAAGAAAATTAAAAAATCCAAAAAATAAAGTTTCACTTTGTTTTCACTTCACTTTTTTGGGGGGCAAAAATAGTATAAATTTAGGCGGAAAAAAAAAACATCGCTTTGGACACATGCTGGGCTTAATTTTTAAAAGGTTTTTACCAAAAAAAATCACCCTTCTTTTATCTAAAATGAACACATTTTTCACATTCAATTAGGGAATGTATAAATTAAGCTTTCCTTATGATTCATTGAGGAACACAGTGCAATGTTGCTTTTTTATCCAACAGCATGTAGGAAGAGGAGTTATTTTCATTAACCATGTTTTGTTGTTGAGATCTTGGATCTGGTTGCTCTCTCTTGATAAGGTGCCAGGTCTACAAGACTGGCCCTCACAAATCATTCAAAAGGTTCCCATATATTTTACCTGTTTATTGCATGCTTGCTGATGTCAGATGTAAAATACACACCTGTCACAGTCTTCAAGTCCTAAAAGGTTCTAATGGCAATGCTCCAACACTTCTTGATAGATCTTTATGTTAGGAAATATTTTAGACCAATGTTTCCCAACCAGGGTTCCTCCAAGGCTGCTAGGGGATCCTTGAACAAAGAGCAATTTGTGTTTCTCAGGTCAGTTTAAGTGATTCCAATGATCTTTTTGGAAATCTGTAATAGTTACATAGTTAGTTGGACTGACAAAAGATATAAAGTCAATCAAGTTCAACCACTAGAAAATAAATATATCTCAGATAAAACCATATAGTCATAGTTGATCCAGAGAAAGGCAAAAAAGCTTCATAACTCCCGGTTCAATTTGCTCCAACAGGGGAAAAAAAAAATTCCTGTTTACATAAGGCAAAAGGATGTTCGCTGGATTAAGTCTCTGTTGTCTTTACTTTAAAAGTTTAATACCCAGTTAATGACCTTAAAGTGAATAATTGAGAAGCTATTTCTCTATATGGACCAATCATATATCTATAAAGAGTGAGCATACCCACCATAAACACTTCTTCTTAATAGTAAGGGTGACATTCTTCCCAATGGCCAACAACGTAAGAGGCATTTTTCCCACTTGTCACCATACTAATATACTGTGAGCTGTGGATATAATAAATATAGAAGAGGTTGCCTGAAAGTTATTTCAAGGGTTTTTCCATGTTAAAAAGATTGATAAACACAGTTTTAATGAACGACTGGGCAGACAGTATTCACACAAACTCTGAACGGAATCTCAAAGCTGACCACCAGCACTGGCCTTTTGGCACCAAGAACTAACTAAACCTTCTGTGATACCCCACTTGTAGACAGTTCTTTTATTTTTATTGATTAAAATGGTTCAATAAATACAGCCATCCACCCAGGCTTTGCTAAATTATCCTAATGCAGTGGGGTGTCATTCAGAATAATTACAACTGCAATGTACTGCAACAAATCCCAGCAGACCTGAAGGAGAAATAGTAAATTAGCTCAGAAAATATACCTTGCAAAATGAATAGAAAAAAAATTTGGCTCTGAACACAGAGCAAAGCCATTATGCAGCCCTGTTTCTTTCTATAAACCATAAAACAGTACATTGCAGGACAGATGTCATTTCAATCACTGGAATATGTCCAAATATTTCAGAGCAGAAAATAACTAAATCAGTATCAGGGCTTTTCCAACTTTGAGGTGAAATCTCAGCCTTTTCATATATTTCCTGTCTTGTTTGCATGTGTTTTTGCTTTACTTGTTATATATGTTTTTTTTTTATTCTTTTCTCTCAAGGGGATTTTTCTGGCTAGAAAATACCATAAAAATTAGATATCTGATTGTGCTCATCTCTAAACAATCCCCTCCATAAAATTTATAGAGTTATAGTGCAGGATGGGAAGAAAGTGTGACTTAACAGAGAACAAAAAGTGAACATAAAAAGATATATATATATATATATATATATATATATATATATATATATATATAAATATAAATATACACACACACACACACACACACACACAGACATACATATATATTTGTACTGTATGTGCTGCGGTCTCCTTTACGTTGCCTGTGATCCCTGGGGTCGCAGCGAGGACGACGCCGGATCGCTGGCGGGGTAAGTACTGTACACCATCCCCCCCCTCAGGACAGGCCTCAGGACCCTCATGCCGGGGTTTCGCCGGGTGATCTCAGTGAAACTCTGACACAAGTTTCTCCGCAGGGCAGCACCTCTCCTCTGGTCCATACCCTTTCCAATCAATAAGGTACTGCAGGGAGTTACGCAGCTTACGAGAGTCCAGGATTCTCTACCTCGTATTCGGGTGCTTCCAAGAGATTTTTTAATTCCTGGGTGGCTGGCAGTTTTTGAGTCATGTAACTGTTGGATAACCTTCAGGCGAAGGTCGAGGGGAACATTCAGACGCCCTTCAGGTTTTCCAGGGGGGTGGTCCTTTTGGAGCGAGGGCAAGAGGTTCATTAGGTTTTCCGGTAACAGTGGGGTCTGCAGGGTGGACACCACACATTGTGGAGGCAAAATAGGGCTGGTAACATTTTTTAAACCTGGCATTTAAGTAATTTAAAAATTCAATCTCGTGAAGAACAGGGCTCAACCGGCTTGACAGAGTTAAGACGTTTGGCCCCTTCGATATACTCTAAGTTCTTGTGGTCAGTATAAACCATTATGGGATGTTTCGCCCCTTTCTGCCAATGCTTCCATTCTCCAAAAGCCCAGTTTACCCCCAGAAATTCTCTATTGCCCATGCCATAATTACGCTCAGCTGCAGAACTTCTAGGAGAAGAAGGCACAGGGGTGCAATCTCTCCAGTTCCCCAGAGTATTGGGAGAGAACTGCTCCCACGCCAGTCTCTGAAGCATCCACCTCCATGATAAATGGGAGAGTGGGCACTGGATGTTCAAATATGAGTGCACAGCAGAAAGCCCTCTTTAGCGTTTTGAAGGATTCCAGGATTCCTGAGTAGGCCTCCAGAGTCCACCCCTTTCCTGGTAAGTTTCATCAAAGGGTGGACAATGGAGGAGAAGTTCCCGATTCTTCCGATTTGAACTTCCTGTAAAAATTTGTGAAGCCCAGAAGGTGCTGAAGACCCTTGAGGTTAGTGGGTTGCGGCCACTCCAGTACTGCTAAGACCTTGGTTGGACCCATGGCCAACCCTTGGTGGGAGTTTGTCAGCTGCCCAAGGGCAAAAGACATCAGAATACTCTCGGTGAGGCTCGGGCAACTTTTCTGCCACCTCGAGGGACCGTACTGGCATTACTTGTGTGAAGCAGTTAGCCTGACATTTGATTCCCCACTGGACAATCTGACCCGATTCCCAGTTAATCACAGGGTTATGAGATTTTAACCAAGCGAGGCCTAATACCAAGGGGGTTTTAACCACCCTGATAACAATCAGGCGGATCACTTCTTTATGGGAGACCCCCAATGTGCACTTCTGGGGTAACAGAAGGTGTAAGTCCCTGTTGAAGGGGGGTGCCATCGATGGGGACCAAATTAGGACAAATTAGGGCAGAGAGAGGTGACAGGTATCCCCAGGTAAGAAGCGACATCCTGGTCTAGGAGGTTACCATCTGCTCCAGAATCAAAGAAGACCAAGACCTGGTGGGTGTTTCTGTCCCAAGGCACGGTAGCTGGAACCAGGAGATGACGTTGAGGCTGGGCTAGGGGGACTGAGGTGCTCCCCTCTGCACCCGATAAACTGTAATCTTCTAGCTTCTTTGCAAAGGCAGGTCCTTGTCCTATGACCAGAATCACCACAAGAGACGCAGAGTCCCCCTTGCAGGCGCTGATTGCTCTTCGCGGGAGTTTGCGGGATGAACCAATCTCCAGGAGTTCCTCGGGATCCGGAAAACAATTCTTGCACGTGGTGGAAAACTGGTTGTGGTCATCAGATGAAAAGGCTTTACCTGAGAAAGTGAACGACCCCCGACTCCACGGGTGACCGTTTCCAGGCAGCGTTACCAGATCCACCGATCAACAGACTGCTGTACTGCAAAATCCAGGGTGGTAGGAGAGGGGAGACCAAATAGCAGGTCCAGGTCATCATAGATCACCCCCATGGCGGAAAAGAAGTCATCAACTGAGCTGAAAGCAGGGTCTTCCGGCGGCAAGTTGAATACCCACCTCAGGGGCTCACCCCTTAGGAGAAAGATGACTACTCTAATGTGTTGGTGAGTTGTCCCTGAGGCAATTGGGTGGAGCTGGAAATATAGGAGACAGGAAGTTGGGGAAATCCTATCTGTTCCCTGTAAAGTTGTTAGATAATGGGATTGGAGGTTCCACTGGCACCACAGAACTGCATGAATTTGGGCCTGGACCTTGCCCTGAGAGCGCCCATAACTCCCCTGCCACCTTCAGGAGGCACTCACTAATTTTCGTGGTGTGACTGGTGGGAGCCTCTAATGCAAGCTCCTGTAGGCCCTGCCGGATCTCCTCCATTAGGGCTGGGTGGTGTGGTGGCCTGTTATACTGTATTGCACAAGTCACAACCAACTCCGGGGTATTCTTTCAACAAACTTTATTCTATAATCCAGGTACAGGCTGAGGTCAAAACACAAAAGATCAATCCGACTGGCGTAGTCAGGGACAATCCGATGTCAGGGCAGGCAGAGTTCATGCAAAGTCAATAATCAGACCGGGTTGCTGCTGGTAATAAGTCTGAGCTGATGACAAGACAACAGAGGTCAAAAAGGTAATCCAACATACAGTGCACCCAAGGACACTGTAACACTGAGGCTATAACGGGCAAGGGTGCTAATGACAGGGTCTCATTAAATAGGCAGAGTGCCCAATCACATTGCGCCACCTGGCGCTTTTGGATTTGAAGAAACATACTGAGTAATGAATACTTGAATTTAAACTATACATGCCCGTGGGGTACAAGAAGCGTGCCTCTTACAGCAGGAAACCTTGGGCTGTGCTGTGCACACCAGCAGGAATGTTGAGGGCGCGTGCAGCACTGTGCAGGTCTGCAGGGGATGCTGTTCGGCCAGGACAGATCCCTACACCAGAGAGAGGAGACACGCTGCGAGCAGAGCAGCAGTGGCCCCGACCGCGCTGCCTGCTGCACCGATCTCCTCTATGCTGCCCGGGATCCCTGGGGTCACCGCGACAAGGACGACGTGTGATTGCTGGCGGGGTAAGTACCTTACAATTTGCTATCAAATTGCAAACGATTTTAAGTAATTCATTCCAGGTTTGCTGGATCACCCAGCTTAACTGGTGAAAAATTATCCTCTCCAGCCTTGGAGAGATTTCATAAATCAGGCCCAGTGCCCTCAACCACCACATCAAAAACTGAAAATGGCAACACTTTTTTTATATTAACCTAAAGGCTGCCACACAATCATGCAATGATAAACTTAACATAAATTATTTGTTTGCAGTACCATAACCCCATTGCATAAAGTTCTATCCGCAAAATATGTATTAATAGATTGTATTGTTTGTACTGTTCTTCAAACATATACAAGTTTATACTAAAAATTATATTATATATACATAAAATTTACATAGAACAAGCAAAATTCCTTTTTTGTTCAGAATTAAAATGATAGATATTAGGCAGTTCAGTTGACCACATGTCCATCATAAGGTTTTATTCATGAGAAAATCAGGAGATCAGAGGGAATCTTTTCTGGGGATTTAAAGCTGGCTGGAACTTGCCCAGATGTTAACTAAATCCTATTAAACCATCACATCCTTGTCTGGCTCAAGCTATTGGCGGAGACTGGACACATTCCAGGATAACTGTCACTCTTTCACTGCCAAAAAAACAACCAGAGAAGCCTGGAGTTCAGAGTGTGGAGGATTCTGGGAAATAATTGCTGCAAAATGAGGGTACGGATACCTGACAGCTGCTTCATCATTTAGATTGGAGTAATAAAACCAAAGGGTCATTCGTCATTTCCTTACTGTCCATTCATGACATTGGCGTGTCCCACTTAGAGGGGTAATGAAGCAGGCGTTTCCTTAGACTACAAAAATACAGAACATTCAGACTACAGGGTGCCATACTGAACTTGACAGCAGACATTTATCTGGTTATAAATGGGCATTCCACGCTGATATGTAATATCACACTTTATTAGAACCAAATGTGACACTACGTGAAATGTACCAACATTCCAAATGTTGGTTTATGAGAGGAAAAACTAGAAGAAAGCCAATACTTTTTTTCCATCTTTAAAAATTTTGCACATTAGTATATCATATTCCCATGTTGACCTTGCTTCTGTAAAATTGTAACTGGCCCTATATGAGTAAAATATGTCATACGAGGATGTATCAGTTGGGTTCCTGCATGCAGGTCAGGACAAAAGGAGAAATGATGCTTTGCTATGAGAAACAAAACCAATAATGAAATTTTAACCTTAAAGCCTTTGTTGCAAAATAAATTTTCTTTTTGTCTTAAAAACCTAAATGTTTAGAACTAAAATTTCAAATATTTAAAAAACATTGACACAAATGTATTTTAAACCAGTGGTCGCCAACCTTTTCAGGCCCACGGACCATTAAATTTACCAGCTCCGGACCGCGCATGGGAGCCGGGTGTGACTCAAAAGGGAAGAAACTTCCACTATAGTGATTCCATGATGCCAACCCTAGGACCTGTGAAGGGAGTGTGGGCGGGTTGTGTCCAGAGACACAACCCACCCTACGCCCTGATCCTGCAATCCGTATGGGGGACATGGTCTATGGCTTTGGCCAGTGCGCCCCCCCAAGCGGGGTCCTTCTACTGACCCCGCTCGGGGGGGGGCACCAGCCAGAGCCACGGACCACCAAAATTTTTCTTACAGGCCAACGGTTGGCAACCGCTGTTTTAAACCATTCTTGGTAGTTGGAGTTTTTGATCCATTTACAATTATGGTAGTTGCCGTTGCTGACTCCAGGTTGTCATTTGTCTTCAATATTTGGTGGTTACTAACCTGAAACAAGAACATTGGTGCCTGAAAGTTTGTTTTTAAGTTGTTAAAAAATAAAGAGAAAAGCACGAGAGCATCATATTATGCCCTTTCAAAACTGCCTATCCACATTTAGTTGCTTCATTGTTGGCTGCACATCATTGCCTTGGACCAATTTCCTGATACTGACTTCCTCACTCATGACCTCATCCCACGCACGGCTCCAAGACTTTTCTAGAGCTGCTCCGACTCTCTGAAAAGGTCTTCCTCCTCCTATTCGGCTTGCTCCTGCTTTCTGCTCGTTTAAAAGAGCCCTCAAAGACCAACACTTCAACCTCAGCTACCTGTATTCTTCTGTCTTCTAAATGCTCACTACTTCCTACCACTCCATATCCCCCTCTTATTGTGTGATAACTCCCCCCACCTCCTAGAGTGTTGGCTCTTCAGGGCAGGGTACTCTCCTCCTCCTGTGTCACTGTCCATATCTGTGTGTCATTTGCCACTCCTATTTAATGTACAACGCTGCGTAATATGTTGGCGCTATAGAAATCCTGTTTATTAATATAATAAAAATAATAAATTGTGACAGCAACAGATCATGGCTGTAAAATGTGTGTTGCCACAGCCACTTGCAGTCTCACCACCAGAAAAAAAAATCTAAGTCAACTATTACTGGGATTAAGTGTTAACGTGCTAGATAACCTCTCAAGACTCTTTTTTTTCGAATGCAGTTGCCTGGTGCACTACAATACAAGTGTATTGCATTTGACATAGGAGCACCATTGATAAATGGCATTCAAAATGATTTGCACCAAAACACAGCAATGATTTTATTTTGTTCTGACCAGACACAGATCTCTCTATGCATATCTATCCATTAACCAACGTTCCACAATATGTGAAAATTCCCTCCTTTTAGTACAAAGCTGATATCAGTTGGGTAATGGTAAGTGTGTTGCTCGGTGTTCACATCTGTCAGCTCACGTTAAAAGATCAAAACGAGATCACAACATTCTGCGTGCAGCTGTCGGCTGTGTCTAATAACTGAGCCGCCATACCCTCACTGATCTGATGCCAGAGAAAATTTGTGCTGGGCTTTTTAATGAAAACTGTACAAGAGATTCAGTAAGAGGGCAGAAGAAAAAAGAGCCAGCATACTGCCCAGGAACAGATAAGGCCAAGAACTACAAACAGTTATGGGGGACGGCCAGTACCGAGACAAGATGCTGCATTGTAATTAAACAGTTCATTAATCATTTTATTTTTATATTCTATCGAACTCTGCCTCTGGACTTAGTTAAGCGCTATCTGCATGTAAACTGTCCACATTAATTTAGACCAATACTCCTTCAGAAAAAAACAATACCCCTTGGGTAAACCTTCACCGCTTACCAGGATTTTCCAGTCAAATACGTGTGAACGATTGGACCTGACTGTGACCATTTCTCTTCATTGGAATAGTTGGTATGCTGTCATTGAGAAGAATGCCAAATGTACAATACTATAACTTTACCTATTTATTATGATTTAAAACACAACTCTAGGGAAAGAGATAAACACACATTTCCAGTACATATATGTTCACTTTTCAACCTGTGGGGGAATTTAATGCCATTTAAGCTTGTTTGATCCAGGCCCTCCTTTCATGATAAAACCAGAATAGCTAAATTGTGGATCCCACTTTCCTCTACTGCAGATCAGCATTGGGGTTTGGTCACTGTCCTGTTCCAGACCTGCTGACTAGGCAATCAAAGAAAACCAACACATTCATAATGACATTACTTTGCTCTCTTCTCCTGCCAGAACAGTCTGAATGATAGAGAACATTGTGCAGAGTTGTTGATTCTGATTGGTCATACTGCTGCCCTTTTTCTACCAGTTTAAGTCCCCTGCAAGGGATTACAGAAAACTAATTTAAAGACAGAATCAGTTATATATACTTATAAATACAATTACATATAATACTTTTTTCTAAAAAATAAATCGTTGTTAGATTTTTATTTTTTTTAGTTTTATGTCTGGAGACCAGCTTTAATTCAACTCAGATGCATAGTACACATTAGCTGCCTTTGGAAGCCTAATTTTAATCTCAGTCCGTGAGGAGCAATCTTGCTGCTGAAAAACAATAAGAACACCCTAACAGTTGAGTTACAAAACCACCAAATTAGACCAATGAGCTTTCAAATCTTTTTTTATCAAAAGACCAAGAATTTTCATTCAAAAGACTCAAAATTAATTAGGAACACACACTTAGCTATAGGCCTTAAAGATTTGTGACCCCACTAGAATGCACCAGAAAATGGGCCTTGTCCGGAATTTGCCCTGGGTCCAGCGGTGCAGGAATGATGTGAATAATTGGGTTATATTCAGAAGTTTGCTTTGACATTTTTGTTCTTGCAGTTAGTCCGGAAGCAGATGGAGAAGCCTTGCAGGCATATCATCAACTGTAAACTTTCCTTAAATGACACAGACAGGGTTCTGACTTTTCTTAGAACCCTTTAAATTATTATTCAGCCACCATCTTGATTCATTTTATTTTGCACATAAATGAAACACCATATAGAGATTATACCATTTTTCTAACTGGTATGCTTTTAATAATAAATCTGAATGAAAGAAGCATGACATATAATAAATGGGCAAAGTGATAAGAAAAAAGTTGGGTACTACTAACTCCACATATATAAAAAAGGAAGGCAATAACTGTATCTGCATTAAAAATATTATTTTATTAAAAACATCCACATAAGAAAAAGGCATAACAAATATTTTGACTTTACTTAAAGCATAAGTAAACCCAAAACAAACCCCCATCAAAAAAAAAAAAAATCACACTTACCTTCAATCCTGCAGGTCCGTCTATTCCATCGGGTCCCCCCCCGTCCAGGTATCCATCTTCGGGCTGGCGCAGAGGGAGCGCCAGGTGTATCCACCTTCTTCTTTTTTCTCGGGCATGTGCAGAATGAGCAGCCAAGAGCCTTCCAGAATGCGTGATGTGGGTATCCCAGGAGGCTCTGCGCTCCCATTAAGTCTTGATCGCATAAGCGATCGAGAATTAGGGAGGTGATGCTGCAACCTTTTTTCTTTTTTTTTTTTTTTAAAGGGTGTTTTTACTTTAAATAAAAAGGTTGTCTACCCTTTTATGTAAAAATTCTGAGTTCAGATACACTTAAAAAGGGACAGGGAGGGACAGTAAGACTAAGGAGGAAAAGGCCAGATGATCATAAGGCTTGTCCATCAGGCATTTTGCACAATAGGCCTAATGTAATAAAGCTCCCCAAGGCTGAAGAGGATACACCTTCATCAGTGAAGCTGGGTGATCCAGCAAACCTGGAATGATTTCCTAAAAGTCATTTGCTATTTCTTAGCAAATGTTTTCAATCCTGGACCAGATCTATTTAAGGTTTGCCGGATCACCCAGCTTCATTGATGAAAGTGTATCCCCTCCGGCTTGGAGAGCTTTAATAAATCAGGCCCACTGAGAGAAGCTGATTGGGTGCATTAAAACAAGAGAATTTCAAGCAACAAGCAATTTCACTACAGGACAGCAGTTTGTACAACTGAGCAAGACCAGCGTTCAACTAGTCTGTGCAACAAAACACCACATCCACAAGTGTCACTATCATATGCCTCATGCTGTGCTCAGTAGTTCCTTTGACAACCCTAGGGCACTGCTGGACACAATAGGGTTGCAGGAGAACTCTTGAGGAACATAGGAGAGAGTCAAGCAGGGAACATAAGAGATCAACACTTCAATAATCATGTGCCCGCTTCTGTGTTTCTGAGACCTTACCTTCACTGCTGCACACAATAATGTAGCAGGAACCGGCTAGAGCAGCGGTCGCCAACCGGTGGTCCGCTATGAAATTTTGGTCGGCCCCAGCTCTGGCTGGTGCGCCCCCAAGTGGGGTCAGGAGAAGGACCCCGCTGGGAGGACACACCAGCCAGAGCCGGGGACCATGTCCCCCGTACAGATCGCAGGCTAGGGGAAGTGGGCCAGTTGTGTCTCTGGTCTGGGCCCGCGATGGGAGAGTGGGTGCGATCTGGCATCATGACGTCATTCTTGGGGAAGTTTCTTCTACTTTAAGTGACACATGGCTTCCTGCGCATGCGTGGTCTGGAGCTGGTAAATTTAGTGGTCAGTGGGTCCGAAAAGGTTGGTGACCACTAGGCTACAGGAACCATTAAGTGAAGCAAAGAACATAAAAGATTAACACACACAGGCAGCAAAAATGTTGAGGATTTACAATTTTCTATTCTGGTAATTATTATGTTTACACTTTTATTTTAGTGACAACATCACTAGGTTTTAAACTTAAAAAATATGCAAAATTTATTTGAAAACTGCCTACATCTAAGTTTTAAAAGATCCTTTACATTTAGCAAAACAGCACACACAGTATATTTTTCTTTCATAATTCTACCCAATTGGCTCTCTTTTATTAAAATCCAAAATGTCAAAACGGAAATGCGATGTGGAAACTTTTAGGCCAAACCAATATAACAAATCTATTTTTGAGTGACAAAACAATAAAAATTATCCCAACCCACTGGCTACTGCTTAGAAAATGTGAAGAGTCTCCTCTAAGCTGGATTAGTTTACAATGTAAGTGTTATTACATCCCAACATGTTTATATTGGCTGCAAGGAACACAGTGGAAATCCCTCCCGGGCTGAATGGCCTGTTTACAGTACATCAACTTAATGAATTTAGCAGATAAATAAAGATTACTTTACTAGACAGAGCCTCTTAAACTAGAATGAGCAGTAGCTGCGTATAAAGCTAAGGAAAACAGGAAGAAAATTGGGTCTGTGAGATCTTCTATAATTCTGAAAATTATAATAATATATTTCTATGTACCAAAAATCAAACTGCTCTGCAAACTGAGCATCATTTCCCCAAAACCTTTAAAATCTCTTCCCGACATCTCACTAACTGTAAATAACACAGATATTTCCTCCACTGGTGGTCCGTGGCTCTGGCCAGTGCGCCCCCTAGCGGAGTTAGGAGAGGGATCCTCCTGAGGGGGCACATCGTACTGATCACAGGCTCGGAGCCGTGAACGGGTTGTGTCCAGAGACAACCCCTCTACTCTCCTATTGCAGGTCTAAGCAAGTTGGTGGGTTCTGCCAACATGATGTCACTCTGGAGGAAGTGTCTTCTCCTTTGAGCCACACACGGCTCCCCGCACATGCATGGCCTGAGGTTTGTGAAATTAGTGGTCCGTGACAACCAAAAGATTGGTGACCACTGCTTTGGAATCTCCTTCACTTCCCACATCCGGGAACATTCGAAGGTCTTGTCACCTGCACAATATTTCCAAAATGTGTCTCTTCATATCCCCAGACCAGTGCTGCCATCATGAAGAATCAAAACATAATTCTGAAGCTTACCTAGTATGGGGCCCAGAAATGTCTGCCCTGAAAACCAACAAACCCCTGGTACATGATCTCATTATCTCTCAAATCAACTACTGCAACATCCACTTATCTGGTTTTTTATTAATCAGGCTCATGCCTCTACTATCTATCTACTAACAAACAATGCAGCAAGGTTCTCCAGTTTACCTCAGAATCACATTCATTCATAAATACTCTTCTAAAAGCCCTTTCGCCTTCTCAAATAACCTACTTATGACTTCCTCACTCATAACCTCCTCCCACGTATGGCTTCAAGACATCTCTAGAACTGCCTCTATTTACTGGAACTTCTTACCTAACTTCACTAGGCTGGCTCCTTCCTTCATTTTATCTCAGAATCCATATCACTCATATCGCAGTTCTTGTCCCACTTCAGAATTGATACATACTTTTCTAAAAGCTTTATCAGCTGTTCCAATATTCTGACTAATGACTTCCTCACTCATAACCTCTTCCCACCCATGGTTCCATGACTTCTCTATAGCTGTCCCGATTCACTGGAACTCCTTCTCTAATCTCATTAGCATTGCCCCTACCTTTAACACATTTGAACATGCACTTAAAACTCAACTTATAAAGCTTTACTATCCTACTACTAATTACCCATCATTTTGTATACTACCCACTATACCACCCCATCCACTATATACTACACTTTTTGTAAGCATGTTACTAAAAGCAGGCTTGCACTCTTACAACTTTCTTTTTGTCATATTGAGAAAGGTTTTGATCCTGCCTCCAAGGTCACACTTGTGGTGAGGTTGTGGTGTGACTACCGCTTCCTTCCCCCAGGAACCACTGCTTACAAGGTAGCATCTCCCTGCAGCATCTCCATAGAGAAATGAATAGGGATGGTAGCGAGCGTTACTAATACTGCTAACTGCCGCCATCTGCCAAATATGTAGATGGTGGTTTTAAGAACCGGGTGTTTGAGCAGCTGGGAGCCACACAGGATCGTGTAATTCAGAGGCAGGTAAGATGTATGGAAGCATTTTTCTGATTTTTCTATTCTTTGAAGCCTTCCATCTGCCAAGTACTAACAGCAGACTGCAATGAGGGTAGAGAAGAAGCATCCGCAAAGCTGTATCTAAATAACCTAATTATGAAGCATATCATTTATCAGAAGCATAAACTATTCATTGATAAACAAGAGTGTGAAAACTCATTCAGAACTGATATATACTCCTGGCATATCCCCACCACTCTCCACTGGTTGATCAGAAGGAAGGAAGAACGCTTCAGCCCTATCTCAATCCTCAAGTCTGCTTGCAGTTAAGTATCTTAGGCAAGGAAAACTGTACTTTGATGTATACATGGAGCAATACTGCCAACCTAATTTTAAAATAACAATTGTCTGGATTTCACACATTTTGATCCACCGACCTAGAACAAGTAGGTAGATCAAGAGAAATGGCTTTGTTTGCTGCATAGAAAGGTAGGTATATTTGTGAGACTTTAAAGACAGTTCAGTACATGTCGCAAAATGGGCTCAAATATAAAAAAACAATCTTTTATTAAACACAAGCCATAAAAACAGTGGCTGGAAATTCCATAAAAATGCTCAGTACATAGCACCAAACAATTGTGTATATCATTAGGATATTGTAATAGAATCTAATAATCCAACGCGTTTCACAGAATAAATCCGCTTCATCAAGGATTATACAAGACCTCAATAGATAGAATGCACAAGGGTGTAAAACCACAGTATATTGTATCGAGTGTGACTAAGCCTGGCATGGGATGCAGTCATAGGGAACAGGAGGACCCCCGCCAGCAGCAAGAGAGAGAGATGCTCAAACCTGAACCAATGGATCCACTAAATATCCATTTTGTTTTTCTGTGTCAGGTATAATCACATTGAGTACTGAGTAAAAATCAGCAGATTAGGTGAAACGAAGGTCCAAAATGAGAGTCTGTTCCTGCATACTTGTTCTAATGGCAGTCTTTAGATTTCTCTTAGCAATCCGAATAGACCTGCACCATTTTACCATTATTTTATTTGTTAGAATTTGTTAACTTATCCAGGACAGACAAGAAAAAGAAAGCATTAATAACATATCTACAGGTGAACAATGCATCTTTCAATAAGGAAAACAAGCTTTTAGAAGATCATTTGTTCAACAGAACTGGCTTTTGCTGTTATCACACCCCTAGAAACCATTCAAAGGAAGACCAGGAGCAGGAATGCCATATGTCTTTACGTGTGAATGGCAGAATGTGTGTCTCCCACTGATGGGATACAAAATAACTACCCCGACCTCTCTCTGTGGCCCCAGATCAGCCAAATTCAGCTGTAATTAAAGAAACAGAGGGTGGTGCAGCTGCTCGCAGGGGCCTCAATATTGTACGAATAGTGGAAACAGCAGGTAATTCTAATCCTGTTTGGGCTCTTGGCACCGTACATGAAATGAATGACAGGGAATACCGGCTCAAATTTAATCTCTTCCAGTGTCAGAAGAACTCCATTAATGTTTTGCCATTGTACGCACATCAAAAGCTGCCATTTTGTAAGCAGCGTCAGAAAGTATGAAAAAGTGACCAACCAACTAACTAGGAAATTGTGACGTCATAAAGGAATACAATAATGCTACCTGCAACTAGTAAACCAAAGGGAACACCTATTAATCCAGCTATGTACTCATTGAAGAGCTGTAAAAATCTATTGTAATAGCAAGAAGAAATCTACTTTTATAAGTTTTCCCACATTATTATTAATAAACAGGGTTTATATAGCGCCAACATATTATGTAGTGCTGTACATTCCCCAATATCAGAAGGAACTGAACATACGCTAGTGTTATACAACACATTGTAAGCTGATTGGCTAACGGTAACCAAATTTGTTTCAGGTACTAAGAGCTAAAAGGGGAAGTTTACAGGGAGTATGGTCTACCTGTAAACTTCTCCTGCAGAATCTCATTTAAAGTAGAACTATAGTTCCACAGTAAAAAATTCGGAGCAGGAGGGATTTTTATTGCAGAATGGATGGGTAATGTCCCTCTTGCAATAAAATATACTTATGAGCCTGTTTACATTTTATACATATAAATATGAACAGCTCAGTGTACGATGCTAGGTATGCCCACATGTGCAGTATGCATCTAATTCTGGCCTGCCAAATCAAGATGGTCGAAGATCCAGAACCTACAAAAAGGCCCAATGAATATTGCAGTGCCCATGATAGAGTGAGGACAGGTGAGTGTAATAAACAAACTGCTATCAGATCGGTATGTTTTTTTTATTGCAGAAGGGATATCACCTGTCTCTTCTGCAATCAAGAACCTGCTTGCAATTTTTAACCTTTATTTCAGCTTTAGGTTACCAGAAAAGTAGACCATTTCTGAAAAAAGATGGCAGCCGCCATAGCTGACTTTACTTATTTAGTAAATGCTAGTTGATCATTTGTTATACTAGATTCTTGCTTCAGTACAGCACAGTAATGAAATAACAGAATCTTACTCCAAATCTGGTTACAATAGTAATCAGAGGCACAGATGATCTCACACTGCGAGTGTCTAGGAATGGCATTTTTATGAATGAAGTTAGATTTTTCAGGGTTTGCTAAGGCAAAAAAACATTCCTAAATGCTCCCTATAAGATAGCAAATCTTCACTTTTTTAGTCCACTTTAATACAAGAAAGAGATTCTGTAAAAATACAAGCTGTCAATGCTATTACAGTAAGCTGATCACATTTACAATATACATTAAAAAGGTTCTTTTAAATCATGTTAGCACCGCATGATATCAATTGCTTTTGGCAACGGGTATTGATGGAAACTTATTTCTTATCTTCAAAGGCATCTGTACTTATTTTGACGTCATAAAATCATTAGCAAGATAGTCTTTTTGCCAACATACACTTCAATATTCTTTCACCTAAATAACCCCTTCTAAAATCATAAATATTTTATCATAGGAATATTTAAAAGTCCAAATATGCGTGCAGGCCTCAGTACGGGCTCATTAATTCTTGGGCATTTTTATGTGTAAAAATGCCACTGTTTGCATACCATGATCTATACGTCTAACCATTTGTCTGCCGCTTGTATGTTGGGAATTTGCACAGGACGGGCGCTTGGCAGACACTTGCTAAACAACCCTGGTGCCACTGCCAGAGACTAGAGAAAGAGATACCAGAACGACCATCTAACTTTACACTGTAAATATTTCCACGAGCGACAAAGGACCCCAATCAGAGGGCCACCCAGAACTCTGACAACCCTTACAGCACAAGATAAAATCATTACCAAAAACAGTCATTCCAATCCTCTCTTCACAGGATTATTATTACTTTGCAGAATGATCAAAAGAATTCTATACAGCTTTACTATATGAAAATGTTATTGTTTTCTACTATGATTTGTAAACCACCAACATACTTCAGGGGCCACAGTGAGGTGTGACAAGGGTATAGGAGCAAGGCAATGGGGGCACTGGTTACAGAACAATAAAGAGAAGTGATAAAGCAGACTCAGAGGATAGGGGTAGATATGTTTGGCTGGAGACATGGAATGTATTTTGGTGCATATACAGGTATTTCCAAGTTGAAACCATAACTGGGTGGTATTGTTTTTAAAAATCACTGTGTATCATAAACATGTGGAATTCTTCTGTTCTTTGAGTAAAATGTTTAAGTTTTCTTACTGCAAAATTTATACGGTTTCTTTCGGCCACTTACAGTTTGCAAATGGCTGCACATCATTGCTCTGGACTGGCTTGGTAATTTTTGGCAAATTTTATGTTGTCAATAGATGTGACATCAGATCTCACAACTATGGCCTAGACAGGAAGTGAAAGTAAATCTCTCTGAAAAAGGACACAGATAGTGTTTAGGTTCCTAAGAGAAGTTTTAAAACAGCAGTCTATATTTTACAGATGTACAAGCTTCTCTCCTATACTGAAAATTCTAACACTAATTTCAATGCAGTAAGTCAAATGGAGCCCATCACATTTCCATGCTGGAGACTGTCCAGAATTATTCAGCCCTTTCCTCTTCAGCCCGACTGTTCCTGGCTGACCCCTTTTATTCACTGATGTTTTTATTTAATATTTACTTTAATTCATAGAGGCTCATCAACCCATGTGGGTGTTACCTTTATTATTATTATTTTATTATTATTATCCAGTATTTAAATAGTGCCAGCATATTACACAGCGCTGTCCAAAGTCTATAGTCATATCAGTAACTGTCCCTGAAAGGGGCTGACAATCTAATGTCCCTTCCATACTCATATGTCATTAGTATAGTCTAAAGGGAGGTTTTTTTAAAGGAAGCCAGTAAACAAAACTGCATGTTTTTGGCATATAGAAGGTAAACCAGAGTGCCCGGAGGAAGGCCACGCAAACACAAGGAAAACATATAAACTCCATCCTGACAGCGTCCCGGATGAGAGTCGAACCTGGGACCTAGCAATGCAAAGGCCAGAGTGCTAACCACTGATCAAACCGTCCTTACCTAGGGTGAGCTGACTTTGAATACGTCAGCATAGGAATGTCTACTCCTTTTAAGATCCACTCAGGAAGGCATTTTGACACTTGCATAATTCCTCCCAGGAGTAAGTCCCCTGACTGCATTAAGCTTGGGGGCTAAAGCAAAGTGCTGTTTGCAGAAAGCTATGCCCAGAACCCTGCCAGCCATTTCGCACTAGCTACACTCTGCACATAAGCACAGAGATCCAGTGAATATATGACTGAGTGTAAAAATATGTATGTCACGAAAAAGAAATGTTTATTTAAAAAAAAAAAAATACAAACATTTAAAGTTCGGCTTTGTTGCCTATCGGAAAAATCTTATCTCTACCTGTTCTGTCTGGCACTCAGTCAATTGGACAGGAGGTTAGGAGATTTCCCTTTACTTTCAGTTCCTGACATTACTCAAACAGATGAAGATGAAAGTCATATAGTTATATATATATATATATATATATATATATATATACACACATATAAGTATATATGATTATTAGAGGAGAGCAATCAGGCTGTTCAGCTGTACTGCAGCCTCCGGTCACATTCTCCAGTCTGTGGAATAGAGGCAGCATTGGAAATCAGAAATTATGCTCAGACCCTTGAAATAAACTTACCTTATTTTCTGCAGATCATTCATCATTATGGTTGGAATAAGCAAGGGCCTCACTGGGGATGACAGCTAACCAGTCGTAGAACACATTTCAACAGACATAATGTCATCATTCAAAACATCTATTTAGATTTCTGTCCAGCAAACTGTGTAGGTGCATTGACTATTTCAACTGCTCCAAATTATATTTAATTGCTTGTTCTGGCAGGAGAATATAGCAAAATATGACGATCACTCTATCTATGATCCCGTCATGCTGAAGGTGGAATTAGGGCTGCTGAACAGGTTGCTGTTCAAAAGCCAAAACTTTGTTACATAGATTGTGGAAGACAACTTGTACTACTTTATCTGGATTGAGTAAGGCAATAATATTTGGTTATACAGCAAAATGATTTGATTTTTCTCTTATGGACCAGTATTCCTTACATTTCTTTTTCAACAAAACTTTATATGTCACTGAAGACATTTATTTTTTTTATAGTAGAACAAAATGACAAACAAAATGTAGGGGTGTTTAATTGGCAAATGTCATTTATATTCTTATTCCGAAATTGTACAATGTATATTGGTAACAAGAACAAGTGTCATAACATAAAAAAAAAGGTATCACAAACAATTGTGATCATCCCCTGATTAGATTACGGTCGTGCATATGACCATAAAAATTATACATAGATTCTCTAGATTGCATGGCTAGTAGTTATAAATAGTTGATATTTAAAGAAGAAAGACTGTTACACGCCTGATGCATTTCACCTATTGGCTTCTTTACTGGCTTTGCAACAGTATCAACACTCTGTATCTCTGTGGTGTTATCATTAGGTATTCCCACCAGGGATATATCTGTTGATATCTTTTTCCTTTTTATTGGAAACCCTCAAGTTAAAACCTTTTACTGGAACATGCACTCCTTACCTTAATACCTTCAAATGCTGGATTCTCTACATATTCTATCACCAGAGCTAAAAACACTTAAACGTCCCCAGCATTACCCCTGAAGAAGCCAATGGGTGCAACACGTCGGGCAAAGAGGCAGGTATCAATCTTTCTTCTAAAAAATACCGACTATTCATAACTACTAGCCATACAATCTAGAAAATCTTTGTATAGCTTTTGTGGTCATATGCACCCCAGTAATTAGTGCCCTAATCAGGGCATGACCAAAATTTGCAGATAGCAAACAGAAATTGCTACTGGCATTGAACGTTATCAAAACAAAAACAAAAAAAAGAAGTAGTGACTAACAACATGTTTCTCTGTTTCCAGGTTCCAGTTTGCATTTCCTGATCCTGACACTTTAGTATACTTACCCCGGCTCTCAAGTACCTACCCTACGATTCTGCCTCTCTCTTGTACTGTGCGTTGGTCCCACCCATTCAGAGGTTAGCAGTTCCTGCGTGTACGGGGCTGTGCCTGGGCACCACCTCCTGGTGAGGCCAGAGGCTGGTGCCTTAGACTCTGCGCCCCATACACGACTCTGACAAGTGGGCTGGTGACACGGGGGGTCCACCACCCTGCCTGTATTTACTGTGAGACCGTGACAGCTTCCTTACCCTATCCAAAACTATAAATAAAATTGTAGCTGGAACTCTACGCTTGGACAGGTAATGTCCCTTTTGCAATAAGCATTTTTACCTGCCTAATTGATATCTTCTGCTAATAAAAAAAAAAAAAAGACGCTAAGTTGCACAATTTTGCATATCAGGCAACACACGTTTGTACACACGTGCAATCATTGTTGTTGGAAAGGATCTTTCATGACATGTACATACAGCACCGTCCTGATTTATGGAGAAGGTAGGGGGGTGAACGAGCGAGCTGCGCTCTTTCTCCTTCACTTGCATTCAGGTTCTTTGTCTTTGTCATTTGTGGATCCGCCAGGACGGATCCATGATCTTTGTCGGACAGCCGCTGTACACATTTCAGAATCTCGTCTGATACTAGCCATGAGGTGAGAATCATTTGATGTGTGTACATAAGCCTAAGAGTCAGGCACCCCACTGTGCTCTCTCACTCTTCACATCCATTAAGATTGTTCGTTGTCCATGGATCCCCCAGGACAGTCGTTAGGACGATGGATGACGAGCTGATCGGATGAGAACAATTGCACGTGTGTACCTAGCCCAATGCTAGGATATGCTGGGTATACTGGCATCCCCACTGGCGCCCAGGTTGGATGAACTCTCATGTGCATTTTAGTTGCCAGCATATGCGGGAACCCCTGCTTCCCCTGCACTTGCGAGGATGCAAATGCATCATACTGGCCCAGCAAATCAACATGGCTGAAGATTGCATCTAAGAAAAGGAGAAGGAAGAAGATGGTGCCACCTTGCAACAGAACAGGGACAGGTGAGTATAGCGGGGTTTAGTTCCACTTTAATGCAATGCCAATCAAACTAATCACAGATATAACTTCTTAGATTGTAAACTCTTCGGGGAAGGGTCCTCTCCTCCTACTGTGTCACTGTTTGTCATTTGCAACCCATATTATATAGCGTAATATGATGGCGCTATATAAATACCGTTTATTAATATATATAATAATAGTAATGATACAACCTAAACATAGTTACACTGTTCTTAGGGTTTTACTCCTCATTTATTTAGAAGCCAAATACTTTTCATAGCATTGTGAGGTTGCGACTGTAAATCTTAAAAATGTAAAATGAACGGGGATGTCATTGTCATTAATCCTGAAAGTCAAGAATCTGTTTACTATTCTGATCCCATTCTAACTTGTGAAGAATCTCATTAAATCTCTAAACAACATAGGAACTTTTTTTCTTTTTTAACAAACAGTGATCCCAAAAGAGATGCATACCCAGGTCTATGCAGATTAACACTGCAGGAGAGCGTGACAAGGTTCCGTACAGGCTGTGTCAGATGACAGAAGGTAAGGAGAGGCCAAGGGTCTGTTGGACATGTCCAGATAATTATTCCTCTCATTTTGTTAACATTGATTGAGATAATGATGTACAATGATGTAAAAAAAAAAAAAAAACTCTTGGAAGTCAACTCATCTGAACAAGTCTTTCTTCCATTCTCCCTGAAACTCCCCCCATCTAATGACTCCCTGATCTGACATGGGGTGGACAAGTTAATCCTATTATCAGGTCTGGCTGGGGGCAAATCTGTCAGAACCATTCTTGTCAGGTATGATCAGTGGTAGGCCTCATTAACTCCTGCAATTCATCCAATCTGCACTGGGGCCCATTTAATGTAGATCTCCAGAAAAAAATTAGTTATTTGCTGAAAACATATTTTAAAATTATGCTAACATAATTGTCTTCTGCAATATATTCCCCACGTTGCAAAAATCAGCTAAAGCTAGCTAAACACTATGCAGTCTTTTCAATGGATTAGACAAAAAAAAAGTTAAAAAACTGCAATTTGCAATTGATTTTTTTGCAGAATGTTGATTACATTGATTAGGAAAAGTGTTTTTTTTATGTCGATCAGTTAAGCATCATATTAGGACTGAAAAAAAAAAAAAACACTTCTTCTGCCGTGAATATTTATTTTGGAAATAATAGTTAAAACTATAGTAATACCAATTAAACAAGATTGTCTACTGATCAGGTACTGATCAGGTGATCATAAGGAACAATCTAAAATACGATTAATATATCAATTGAGAAAATCACATTTTTACACTGCTACCATTTTCATTATAAAAACAATTCATTTATTAATGTATTGATTGCAGAATTGTATTATTGTGTGTCTTTTATATCTGCCCGAAGTTCAGTTTTTTTTTATTTCTCCTTGAATACCACGTTAAATTCAATGTGGACATTTCAGGACATTTTCATTGACTACCTGAAGTGTTTGCAAAGTGTAGCATTGTGAGGTATGCAAGGCTAAATTTAGTGAGAATTTGGCAGCATTATCCTCTATTTTACTTTAGGAAGAGGAAAAGCTAAGTTTGAGTTTCCTGTATACTGAAAATGCCTATTTTAGGTTCAATAAACAATAATGTACTGTGAACTGTAAGGCTGTGTCCTACTTGATGCACTGATCCCGGTTCTGGTGTTTTGGGTGCAGGCAAGCTGTTACAGCAGGTAAGGTCGGTTTACAAATGCTGACTGGGATTCCAAGGAATAGTGTACTGATGACAATGGAGTTTTGTGTGGTAGTAAGGAATGGCCACAGTGCAGTTGTACCATAACCAAAATGTTCAGAGTAGATTACTTTTTTGCCCGCCTAACAAATAATGTATTATGGACACATAACAAAAGGATAAACAAAAATAGTCAGGTGTCTCAAAATATATATATATATATATATATCCTGTTTATTAAGTGAAGTAGGCAAGGTACCACCTTGTAAAGATAGTAAGGTTGTGACGCGTTTCGCAAGTAGTATCAACCGCTTCTTCAGAGTCGTGTGACGGACCAAATGGATTACATAATGAATCAAACCAAATGTAAAAAGCACACACTTAAATATCAGCGAAGCAGCAACATACTGGGGAGTTTTTGTTGAGGTATTCCACTGTTAAGATCAAAAATCAAGCCTCATTAGAGGTTCAACAAGACTGGGTGCTCAAATGGAAATGTAAACAATGTTGACCATCTTAGGAGAGGAAAGTCTCCAACCTGCAGCCATCAGGAAAAAAGGTGATCTCAGCAGATTCAGCGGAGTTGCCCACTTATTATCTGACTAAGGTTGCATACACATTTTCAATTATCGAAAGAGTGACAGACAAGGAAACAAGTGCTATACACACATAGCTGTTCTGTTCTTTGGACAGCGGATTGGGGGAAATATGTGACCATCACCCTGCTGCGCTCTTCTCCCTAAACTTATATTGTGGTCGTTCATCACCAGTCACACATGGATGCATCAGGACAGATTCATGAACGACATTGGGCAACCTCACATGAGATTTTCGCCCCAGACGAGCTCAACCATTCCTATCGGAGGGGAAAAGGATATCCTCTGGTATTGTGGCAAAGAAAAGAAGTGAATATATAAAAAGAAGGTGAAATGAAACTGTAAAGTTTTGCTTTTTATGTATGTTACAACCATAATTGGTTAAACACACATACTTTGTTATCCATTCCAATCCAAAATTGCCATTTGCTAATCCTTCTTTCTGAAAATGCTAGATGTCTCTGTCATTTTCCTAGAACACAAATCTACCTTTAATCACTAAACTTGTTTGAGGTCATTAATCATAATGAAACAAAAACAGACACAGCCAACAATTTTAGACATGCACTTGGGTAGCCCAACAATTCCTAAATAACACAAATGTGAATTTGCATGTAGTAACAATGTAGCTTTAAATTGATATTTCAGCTGTAAATGGCGTCATTTGATTTAGATAAACTATGTGAGCCCTGGAAGTCCAGTGATATCACCAAATCATTAAAATAAATACTTAACTGGAACGGATTTTTAACAGACATTCTGGATAGGTATTACCTGGTTTGAATTTTTTGCTTGCAAAACACATCAAGCATCTTGCAGCAACTGAGGCTCTGCTGAAGCATGCAGAAACACAATACCCAGTTGAATAAATGTATTTCTTAAGTTTTCTTTTTTTTTATTTTAAATTCAAGTAGCTTTTTTCTGTGTTTCCTGGATTTAGGTCATTATTATTTTTTACTAGACATTTTGGAATGTAAATATAGCTTGTCTCAGTGATTTCATTAGAACGATACGGCTGCAGTCAATTTGATATCTTTCCTATATCAGACTTGTCAAAGGGTTTTGGTATGCATGCCATTCTGTGGTGAATTAGTGCAGTAACCAATCAGAACTTAGACTGGAAATGCCACAGGGTAAGCTTTGATCCTGTGGCTCCAGCTCAGGCCAGCAGTCCAATCTGTTTTTTAGTAGACGGTCTGATTGAGTTTGTTTGTCACATTACCTGTCACAGCTTGCTGCCTAATGTAACTGGCCTCCAGCTATTAATAAGCCATATACATCATATTTGACGAACGTACTAAATAGCTGCATAATGTATAAATAAAGGTGTCTATACTCTTTAAAGGATATTAAATTAATAATGTATGGTTATGATAGCATAGGGGTTCTCATTCAGCACCCTAAATAACAAAACTGATGCTAAACCCAAAAGAGAATGTTTACCAAAATATCAGCAAACCATTAAATAGGATAATGGTTAAAAAGTCATAAAACACACAAAAAGTAAAGTTTTTAATCAGAAAATATACTTCATCAATATAAACACTGACCCAAAAAAACATACCTGGAAACTTGAAGGAGAAGAATGACGTGCAAGACAATAAATGTTGTGTGCACTGTCCGCTGTTGTGTTGTCATTTGGAGGAGCCTAAAGGGAACAACTTATACATTAATTACTGTGCTACAACAAAAGCCTTAAGGTGCGTACACACTTCCAATTTTTATCGTTCCAATCGAACGACGAACGATCGATTGGGCAAAAAATCGTTCGTAAAAAAGTAACCAACGACGCCGACGAACGAGGAAAGTCGTTGGAAACGAACGACTGGACCGGCGGATCGGATTGGACGACGATCGTTGAACATCGTTCGTGTGTACGGTCGTTCGTTGATCGTCCATGATCTGAGCATGCGTAATGAACGAACGTTCGTTCACTTTCCTGTCGTGCACATAGTTCCTCTATCGCTCAAACGATCGTATCTATTGTGTGTACAATATCTACGAACGATCGTGTCGTTATCTCTAGGTGCAGGATCGGTGCTATACGATCGTTTGTATATATTGTGCAGGATCGTTCGTCGTTCGTTTTCCAACGATAATAATTGGAAGTGTGTACGTAGCTTTACAGACACATTTACAAACACTTTTTAACCTCAGCACAATTATTTTCAAAAATCGTTTTATTCCCAATGCTAATCTGCGTGCAGTGCATACTGAAATTTTGAGCATAATTTAAATTATGAAAATAGTCAGAGACCACTTACACCCATATTGTCTATGACTCAGCTTTGAACTCATTATCCATAATTGCTTAGTTCTACACCCCTAGGTTCATCCATGCAAACCCCACTAACACTGATCACCTCTGAAACCCCTATCAGGGATCAACCTCTGTACCCGTCACCCCCCATCACTTATAACTTTGACTTCTGAGACCCCCTGCCACTGATCACGTCAGCACCCATCATCCAGGATGATCCCCTTGGCATCCTTCTCCACCACTGACAACCAATGCAAACCCCACTACCAATGATCGCCTCCAAGACCACTGATCACCTCTGCACCCATCATCCAGGACTAATCACCTTGGCATCCTTCTGCACCACTGACAACCAATGCAAACCCCACCACCAATGATCCCCTATCAGACCACTGATCACCTTTGCACCTCTTCTCCAGGACTAATCCTCTCGGAATCCTTCTACACGGCTGATCACCTTTGCAGGGAATCAATCGAATGGGTGAATCACAGGTGTACTTTATTATTACATACAGATATGCAATGCAGGTGTTTCAGGTCCTTAGACACTGCAGATAGTTTAGTTTATTGTTTTAACACAGACCCCGTCTGGTAGCCTTGCACTGAGACAGGAGGGTCAAGAGACTCAAGCATACTGCCTCATGTATATATTAGGTAACTTACACATAAATTTATTTTATTATTTCTAATAACATGATCACATTGATATATATATACCTAAAAATCAAATAAAATTGAGGTATCTTCACATAAGGGCCCAGATAATTTTTGCTGTTCCAAGTCAGCTTCAAAGCAATGGAACACCCATCCACTCTCCCATAGGCCACCCCAGCCACTGAAGGAAATATAAAAGGGTGAAAGGGTTATGTCAACCTACAAATTCCCACCCCAAATTGACATTTTTTTATATTTAGGGGAAGCTGATTTTTAACCCCTACATGGTACAATTATCATAAGCAATGGATTAGGCAAATCACTTGAATTGAACATGCAAGGCCACCTTTACGCTAGGGTCTTATTAAAAATAAGTAGTATTTTGGAGCAGGGTATATTTTTGTCCCAGAAAATGGGAGTGAATGTGGGGACAGATCTGTTGCCCAGTTCCAAGAACTGAACTCTTTGCCCAATTATCTGAGTCACAATCTCTGATCTCTGATCAATTAGGAGGCCTAATCCTCAATGAAAAGCAGGTTACAATCCATTGTTTCCCCAAGCTCTTAATCAGCTCTCCAGCTCCTTCTTCTGTTTTCAATACAAATATTCAATTAAAAATGCCAAAAAGGGATGCAGTAATTGGTTCTCAGAGGCGTTCTCAGCCTCATCCCTCCCCACCAATCTCCCCTCCCCAAACATAAGTTTTAATTAAAGGTCTGCATGGAATCTGCCTTCATGCACAGACATCCCACTCTCCCCAGAGCTTGTGTATCTGGCAAAGGAACTTATTGGGAACAAATTAATCTGGTTGTAATAAGCAAGAAGGAATTCAACATACAGTACAAAACATTTCATTTAAACTCGTTTTACTTTTGCCACTTTGGTGGGAAAGGGTTTAATTGGAATTCTCGAAACATTGACCGTTTTCCCCAAACAACGAAAGAAGTAATGTTTTTCCTTCCAAGACCAGTGGGCCGAGCAGAGATAAATGACAATGTTCCTGTTAGGATCAGGTTGTTAAAACACAAATATTTTCTTAGCTAAGTAATTGCAAGAGAACTTGTATGACCTGCATAGCAATTGCCCTCCAGGCCAGAAAAGGTTCAAACCTTCACAGGGCTGGTCTAACACACATTAAACCAGGGCGGGTAAACGATTTATAAACAATATTTGGAACAAACTATTCCTAAACAAAGTTGTGAGAATATCTGTAATCATTTTTTTTAAGTTTCCATTCCAACTAAAACCTAATTCCAGCTTTTGGAAAATAAATTGTACCCTACCTGTTGTAAAAATAAAAATTAAGCCCTGGCTGCAATACTCATTTTTACCCTGTAATTGTTAACCTTTATTTATAAAGCACCAAAATATTATGCTAGCCATTCCTTCCTTTTTAAAATTTGGGGACCCCTGAAACAACTTTCAGGTCTTCAGGGAACCACTTCTATAAATACTATACCCACAGTACATCAGTGTGGTGGTCAGTGGGAACAACATCACTCACAATGCTGTCCATTGTGAAGAATGCCACACTTAGAGATAGCCAAAAAGATCATTGGGTTCACCTAAACTGACCTAAGTGGCACAAACTGCTCATAGCTCAAGAAACCCATAGCAATTTCCAGAGGAACCCTGGTTGGGAAACTCTGTATTATGCAGTGCTGTACAATAAACTGGTGCTGCAAATGACAAACCTGCAAACTTGTCAAGTACAAACAAGCCCAACAGAGCTTACAGTCAAAAGCTATGTAACAACGCAAGATTTCTGTCACTGGAAACAATCTTTTGCGATCGTAAGAGCGCTATACACAGCCCTGTAGATAGGGGAGGAAGAGAATAAACAGGAACCCTGCTGCTTCCTCAGGCATAGAAAATGACAGCACTTATTCCTAGTTGGCCACTAAACGGCATTGGGAGCTGAAGTACATAAGCTAGGTTTTAGCCCAAGAAGATCAAATTTCTAAAGATATGTGCAAAACGTTGTTTGAAATGGATGCATAATGATATAAAAACTCTCTATGAATGACTGGATAGTGGACAATTGCATAAATACAGTAAGGATACGATCATTTGCAGACCATGCCAGGCGAATGTACAGATAGTAGTGACGTAAATGCGGTAATGACCTTTTTTTGTATACGGAAAGGAACAAGCACATGAGTCCTGATCGTTTGCCATCTATACACATGGTAGATAACAACAGGTCATCAGACAAACAAAGCCACCAGGATGGTCATTCGTTCATTCATACCCATAATTCATAACCATTAATCCTTGCTCTTTGTTACTGTTTGCCTTGCGCTTCATGAATTATTTAGGAAAAAAGAAAGTCCTTCGATTCTGCCCTCTCCTTTACCCCCCATATTCAGAACATTTCCAGGTCCTGTCACTTTCACCTGCGCAACATTTCCAAAATCCGCCCCTACCTGTCCCCAGAGACCACCAAACTCATTGTACATGCTCTTATCTCTTGTCTGGACTACTGTTACATCCTAGTAGAGATTAGGGTAAATGTAACAGGCTGGGATATCCTGGGTTTTAGATTATACCAATAAAGTGGTTTTGTGCCAAGCCTCTGACGTCCAGTAATTGGACTGTGCAGTATAACTGAAAAGAAAAGAAAAAAAAGAATAGCAGGCTTTTTAAGACACGTAAAGGTAGTTACTGTATAAAAACCATAGTTACTTTAATATTTTAATACAAAAAACAGTATTTAAAAAAGTACATTAGTAGACCAAAATAATAAAAGCGCGTGGCATATTCAATCTATTCAAATAGTGCTGGACATAAATTTAGGGTTGACAAACGTGTGTGAATGCGGAGGGTCACATAACAGGTCTCATCTGACGCGTTTCGCCCCATGGGCTTCTTCAGGGGACTAGGAGACCCTGGAAACTTCTTATCTTTATTTAATTTCTACTGTAACATCCTCCTCCTTGGTATTCCACTAACCCGACTCTCCAATCTATTATGAATGCTGCAGCCAGACTCTTACATCCTTCCCACCGCGCTTCTCCTGCTGCATCTCTTTAAAGTTCCCTTCATTGGCTTCCATTTCACCTTAGAATCAAATTCAAGCTCCTGTGCTTTGCCTTCAAATGCCTTCACAGTTCTTGTCCCACTCTCCTTTCTGACTAGGTAAAAAAATACTCCCCTAGCTGCTCTCTTCACTCCTCCAATAACCTACCACTGACTTCCTCACTCATAACCTCATCACATGCACGGCTCCAAGACTTTTCTAGAGATGCCTTGACTCTCTGGAGTGGTCTTCCTTGTCCTGTCCTGCTTACTCCTACTTTCTGCTTCATTAAAAGAGCACTCAAAACCCATCTTTTCAAACTTGCCTATCCATCTTTTTTTGTCTCCTAAAACTCCCACTACTCACCCAGCAATCTATATCCTCCCTCCTATTGCATGCTGCTTCCCCGACTCTTAGATTGTAAGCTCTTTTGGGCAGGGTCCTCCCCTCCTGTGTCACTGTCTGTGTCTGTCTGTCATTTGCAACTCATATTTATTGTACAGCACTGCATAATATGTTGGCGCTATATAAATACTGTCTAATAAAAAAAATAACAAATATTATTAATCGGTTGGACATCTTTCAGATATCATTGGTTTTCAACTACATCTGGAGTGTGTATGAACCTTAAGTCTTGGGTGACAAATATCAACATGTGTACTTAGCTTAAGGGATATGTCACAGCCACAGACTCACTGCTCTGCAATCATGTGCTGGTCTTCACAAGGCTAAATGATGACCACAGTCATTTTACCCACTTCCTGTGAGTGCAGGGCAACACGGGCCTGCCCCATGGCGTGACATCAACATAGAAATTGCTGCAACTTGTACTCAGATGCTACTGATGCTTTTCCATTAGCAAGGGACTCTGCACCAATAAATCCATCTAAAGCCAGAGAAGAAGTAAAGAAAGGAGGAAAAGGGAAAAAGGAAAATGTTACTTCACAAACAAATGTGGGGTAAGAGAGGGACTGGGAATGTGTGTAGAGGGTTGAACTGCTTTTAATTTCTCCACTATTTAAATTATATGCTCTAATTAGGACAACTGTATTCATGCCGTAGAATTTTCATAATGTCCCAAAATGCCTGCATTGTCTCTCCCTGCCTTACTCAGATGTCCAAATTTGAAGCCAAATTAGCATGCTACCCTTTTGGTATACTACTTTGGTGTACTTTCAGAATTTCCTCCCCGGGGATAAGAGGAATGCAGTGTTTTTGTTTTTTTTAAACTGGGAATGGTTATGTGAATATAGCAGTTTTCTTCAATTATGGGTCAGCATTTGACTGCATAGACTAATTTGTCCAAGTGCAAAATCAATGGATCAATGGTATGTAAAAAAAATCATGCTATGACTGACAGTGCAGACAAGTTTAGGGAACTAGAGGTTTGCCAGTCGGGGTTAGAGGGAATTAAAGTGACAAGGTCTAAGCTCTGCTGTACAGGGAGTGCAAGAAGCTGCTACCAAGACAGAAAATTAACTAAATGTCTTTTAAGTTTTAAATAGTTTTTGTGTATGTTTTACATTTCCAAGCAAAACCTATAGGGTTCAGCAATTTTTAAAACTACGTAAACATCCTATACTCACCCCTCTAAATTTGGTTGCTTGGACAGAATACCGGGATGCAGGAACAGGTAATCCAGCGTTGCAGATGCACCCGTCTGACAATCTGTGCTACTCCCCTTTAGCAGATGTTATCCCCTTCTATATCCTGAGAAAACGCCATGGCATTGGACATCCAAAAGAAAGTGTTCGCATGACACAGGAAGTGACATGGAGACCCCCATTGAAGTACCCCATTTATTGTACAAGGAGAAAAGTCTGGGGCCAGAGTATCATGTGAATGCAGTTTTAGTTGAGTAAAAGGGGCATTTAGTATTTTTTTTTTTCTGTTTGTATGGAAGTATAAGTAAAAAAGTAGTGGGGCTAATAGGGTCATAGAAAGTTTGGAAGTAGCATGGAGTGTAGCCTTTATCTTACATTTTCAAATGAGAAAACATTGAAAAAACATTGAAAACAATACTCAGATTTTAGCAATTATATTTATTACATTTTTTTATTTTTATTATACAGACATTATCTTTGTATGTCTTTGCTCACATTTCAGTAATAAATATTGTTTTGGATGTCAGTATAGTAATTATTTTTTGATTAAAACATTTAAGAACTTTTGCATTAACTGATACACGTGTTCTTTAAAATATGCATTACCAGGTAGTGATCAATCAAAGACATGCTTTGTACCCCACTAATCGCGTGAGGGCAATTGCCTGTAATAATCTATATTTGTCATGTAGAGAGCCTGTTTTCCTTGTGAATCTAATAATCGAGGTCAACATCAAACTGCTAATGAAAATTTTTAGTGACAAGCCGGTCACCTCTTGCCGTTATCTGTACATCCAATCTAACAACTTGTGACGGGTCCCTGCTCATTACTGGTGAAAAATTCATTAGAAAATTAAATCTGATGAAATATTTGGTCAGACTGAGTGCAAATCAAAGGGACTGACCTCATTTAACGGGTTATGTCAGGATGAAAATATGTCCTCATTGTCCTTATTTCCCCAACTGTGCAGGGTAAAATATCTCTTGCATAACTGGGTAAGATTGCTCTGTGAGGACGTGAAAAAAGATCTAAGGGGATTTAGGGTATCATTAAATGATACCTGTCACTTTTGCAAGTCATTAGGAAATGTAACAGACCATAAAAAAATTGTGACTCATTTATCTATACTTTATAGTTGTGTCAGTAATCCATACTTCTTATTAAATGACATGTCCACTTAAAGAAGAAGCAAACCATGTATATATAAATACTTGTGTACTTCCCTTCGTCTAATTATTTATTCAAAGAAATTTAATCTTTAGGTTTGGAACTAAGGAAGAAAATAAAAATAACTGCATACTTCATGTAACCTAAGTTAGGTATTCATTAAAATATGACATGTTACCTTAGTGTCCCGTTGAGGCCTTACTCGACTTGAAGCCATTGGTCTGCACTAACACCCAATTCAGATTAATAAACGTACCTGTTCACATCTGCCAAAACGGTATTAGTGAAGGCCTAGTGGTCACCTGCCCCCCACCTTGTAGCCCGAGTTAAGCAGAAAATGGCCTGGTTTCACGCAAACAAGAAAATGCAAGCCATACTCAAAGACTCCATAAATCGATTTCAACGAGTCTGGACTCCCTGGATAGACTAATACATGCCCGCAGAATGGGACGCTTCATTCATGATCTTTATTATCTGTGTTAAATCTTTTTATTAGAAAATTACTGTTTGTTGATAGTTGACCTGATTCCCCCTTCACCACCAACCCCTTCCCCTTGGGGACTTGATCCACCTCAATTATTCTCTACATGGATCCCTTTAAATCTCTACTTATTATACAGTTATACATGCTACTCGTGCCATCCCAGGACTCTCGCCTCAACCTCGAAAATGGAATGTATTAAAAATTGCTAATCTGGTTTCCTGTTTCTGCTTTCTGGATAAGCCTTTGAGTCCTACAAAAAGAAATGGGCATCAGTGGAACTGGACTTTTTAGCACTTGTCTTGATCAGACAATTTCTAAGGAAAATCTTGTTAGCGTTACTCAATAATTGCACTGCTCTGAAGAGATTATGTTTTGTATCTATTATTGTTATATATTAATAAAAATTAACTGAAACTAAAATATGACAATATGTCTGTAAAGAGCTTTGCCCAGAGATGAGCTTTATAGTACTTGAGGCCAATATTTCCATGACCTTTTCTGGCCAGTATATAAATAACATACTGAGGTCTAGTTTTCACTTATGATTTGACTTTATTTGCAATCCAAAAAAACATGGATCTTGAGGGAAATCAAAAGTCAAAGCCATCTTTTTAAAACAGTCACCTGAAATTAATGAATGCTAAAATGCAAATGTGTAATAAGCATCATTCCAATGGGCAGATATGTGCAATGCAGAGTGGTGTCACCCTGCCTATAAATTGTAGCAGCGGTGTGTGACTCACAAGTGCGGCTGCACTGAATTACAAATAATTTGGCAGGTGAAAATTCACACATGTATTTCATCTGTATGTTTAGCTGTTTGGCCAATGTTCCATTTAAACCTAAATTCCAAGTTGGTTTACGTAACAGCATTTTTTAATTAATATTTCACAAACGTTTGATAGACTTGTCAGTAGTGAATGTATTAGAAAAAGATAGATAAAAATAGGGAGAAATACAGAAGTTACACTACTAAAGTAAGTAGCTGCTTTCCCATAGTTGCTGTTATTTTTTTTTTATTTATTTTTTTTAGATTTAGAAATTTATTTTTAGTACATTGCTTGTTTCTTCTGCAATAAAGTATTTGCCTGCTCGCAAGTTTTTAATATTTAAATTTCCCCTATATGCCTATATAGATAATTTTTGTTGCCAGAGACCACTGTATTGTCTTCTGGGAAATTAATCTAGCATTGGTACAACTGTCCCAATATGTCATTAGGTGATCCACTGCACCAGATTGATAAACAACTAATTGCTTATAACTTCTGTTGTTTTTTCTGTCTATTGGGGTGGCACACCAGGGCACCTTCTTGTGCTCCCCTCTCTCTTCATAGACCAAACTGTGCTATCTTTATAGAGCTCTTTCTTTCCTACTGTTCCTGGAAATCATCTCCACAGATTTTTTCAAGCGTCAACTTTTGAGAATTTGCATAGTCTTAAATAAGGTACAATAAAACTAAATATGTACAAAAATAGCCAACTAGCTTTTCCACAACTGAAAAGATCAAAGCAATCTACAAATGACAGTTTTTTTTAGAGATCGTGTAACGGATCTAATCTGTTGCTAGTAAGTTTTCTTAGTCGGTTTGTTTTTTTTTTACTGGTGTGTAAGACTAGCAGCCAAGGACAAGGCAAACTATGGCTACATGGTAAGAACAATCCACTGGACAGCAACTGGGGGGAAATAGGCAAATAATAGAAGTTACCAAGGTTGGCTATCAATACTTTCAAAGTCTATAGTGCAGTGTTTCTCAACCCTTTTACCATGGAAGGTCCCCTTAAAATAATTTTTTAGGTCTTCAGAGAACCTCTGAATAGTCAGAAAAATGTCTCCTACATTGCTGGCCAGGGTTAAGAATGTCAACCTTACAAATAGCCAAAAAATCATTGGTGTAATTTTAATTGACCTGAGAGGCACAAATTGCTCATTGCTCAAGGAACCCGTAGCAATATCTGAAGAAATCCTGATTGAGAAGCATAGGGTAATGGGCAAGATTACGTGCCACCTGCAACTAGGGGGGGGGGACCACCTATTGGATTTTAAAGTCATTAAAACCACAACTACAGTACATAATACAAAGGGAGATTCAAACACAACCAGTTATTATTTTACGGTGTTTATATAGCACCAACATATTACACAGCGCTTACAAAGTCAATTGTCATGTCACTAGCTATCCCTCAAAGGAGCTCACATTCTAACGTCCCTAGCATAGTCATATGTAATAAATACAACAGGGTAAATTTTGGGGGAGAAGCCAACCTAACTGCATATTTTACGGGGAGGAAACTGGAGGACCCCGAGGAAATCCACACAAACATGAGTCTGAGATTCGAACCTCGGACCAGAGTGCTAACCACTGAGCCACCGTGCTGTCCTGTTAAATATGAAAAGTATATTTTACCTCTGGAGACTTTAGGGAATTTAAAAAGCTTTTAGGTGACTGAATTCCCTGATGATTTAAAAATAACTATAATAAAGTATAAAAATAAAGTATAGCTATATGAACCACTAAAACACTGTAATGTGTACAGATAGTTTATGGTCAAAAAACATCTTTAGACATTGCAACTAATCTGTTCTGATGAAACTGTATGGCTTTGAGTCACTTGTAATATATCTGTTGGTACAACTTTATATATACACCCAATGCCAAATGCTACTCTTATACCTCTGTCTGAAAGTAATTAAGAGTAATTATAGTTACATAGAATACTGTAGCATGATCTATTTGTAAGCTACATGGTAAAATTTAGTGATAATTTTATTTTAGGTCAAAGTGAGAAATTAGAGTCCAGTGCTAAAAAAAGGAGGAAAATAAAATAAATTAGCTAACTGCTGTCAGCGAGTTTTGGCCAGGTCTGTGCACCTCCTACAGTGCTGGGCTTTGGGACTATTTACAATTCAACGAAGGCAGGCCACACACATTGTACCACGTCTCATGCTTCTTAACCTGCTGAACGCTGGGCCATCCCAGAGGACACTGGTTGAGGAACCTAACCATTCTTATGTTAAGAAGTTAGGAAAACCTAACACCAGTCCAAGAGTAATCCATGTTAATTTGTTTAGACAGAAATGTTTATGTATTCTGTATATGTTTAGCCACACATTGCTGACAGCTGTCTTACCTCTCCTTATGTCAGTAGGGGCCTCCAGTCTGATAACAGGAATGTTGCTGTTGTATGCAGGGGTGCAGCACTCAAATCCAAACAGTAAGCTATGCAAATACATCTGTAAAAAAAATACATTATATTTAAAACAACATTCATCATCAGACATTAACACTTTAGAGAACCAACAGGTAAATATAAGCAGTGAATTACAGCAAAGATCAAGAGCGCCAGGGGTTTGCGTGTTCTCCCCGTGCTTGAGGGGGCTTCATCCCACATACCAAATACATGCAGTTAGGTTAACTGGCTTCCCCCCAAAATTGTTGTTCAGACCTTTGTGGAATTTCCTACATTCTGACATGCAACAAGAAGCAGGGCAGGCTGTCTTTCTGCTGCTCTTTTGCCATACTGTGATAAAGTTCTCTGCAATGGGTGCTAGGAAAGTCACAACCTCCACATAGGTCTGAACAAACTATTTTTGTTCATCCAGATGGTAAAACATTGCATGTTGAAAACCTTGCTAAACGCGTCGACATTTAGATGACTGCAATCATTGATTGGACACTTGAACCAGCAGTTATCTGCTGCAATTATCTTTTGGTACATTAGGAATACTCTGTATATCGCCACTTTTGGCACAAAAATGCACGTTGTAATTGGCCCTATGATGCCATTGTGATTATAATACATTTAAAACTACAAAGTAAAACAGAATTATTTTGCATGAAAATACCCTCTGTCCGTCTATATTCTTTGTAAACTTTAGCTTTTCTGAAACTTTTTTACATGGGGAAACCCTTGAAATAATACCTGCTATGATTACTCTATCCACAACTCACAGTATTTTAGCATGGTGGTCTATAGGAAGAATGCCTCTTACACTGCTGGCCATTGGGAAGAAGCCTTACAGATAGTCAAAAAAATCATTGGTGTCAGTTTAACTGAGGCACAAACTGCTCATGGCTCAAAGAAACCCTTAACAACCTGTGGAGGAACCCTAGTCGAGAAACATTTTCATAGAGTATTGGAGTATAGAAGTGACAACATGGTTATCAGTCTCATGTAGGAGAGGAATTTTTTGTACAGTTTTTTTCAATATATTATGTTCCTACATGTATTATGAATATTCATATTTTTATACATAATTTGTTTGAATGTATTTGCAGGGCAGCATGGTGGCTCAGAGGTTAGCACTCTGACCTTTGCAACATTAGGTCCCAGGTTTAAATCTGGGCTAGGACACTATCTGCATGGAGTTTGCAAGTTTTCCCTGTGTTTGCATGGGTTTCCTCCCACATTCCAAAAACATGCAGTTGGGTTGATTAAATTCCCCCCCATAAAATTGACCCTAGACTGTATTAAAGACATATAACTATGGTAGGGACATTAGATTACAAGCTCCTTTGAGGGACAGCTAGTGACACGACTATGGACATTGTAAAGTGCTGCGTAATTTGTTGGCGCTATATAAATACTGTGTAATAATAATAAGTATATCTAACCCCCATTTTTTTTGGTTTAAATAGAGAAAGGTTAGAACCCTTGTCAGGTTTTATTGATCTGAAAAAGAGAACAAATCTGCAACATGTAAACAAACAACAGTAAAACTCTGATGGGGGTTGAAACATACAACTACTTAGGTTAAAAAAGCATTTTGTCTGTGTCAAAGTTAGTTTGTTTTACCTCCCACCCTGGAACAACAAAAACATTTTACCACACAGGAAATGCAGAATATTTCCAAAAGAGACTCCAAATGCAGTAAAACCTAATCCTAGTCTTAAACCTTCCCTACTTTACCTAAAAAAGAGATAGTTTTGGTTATAGATATATTCAGCAGTGTGACACTATACTTTGTGTTTATAAACAGAGATTTAAAAAGCCAGCATGTAAATTAAATTCAGCTTAATATGCAATACTATTATATTATTTTGTGTAGAGTTGTTCCTAAAAGTATTTGTTTTGTTTGTGCCTGTTTTGTCTTTTGTTTTGCATTGCTTCCTGTGGTAAATAAATCCCATGCCACATTAATGCAAAGTGCAAGTGAGGCTGGAAAACACCACAAATAACTTGGTTATTTTAAGCCTAAACTTGCAGAAATAAAGCCAGTTCTGTGGAGACATATTAACTGTGAAATACTTTTGGACAATTTTAGGCCTGCATTTAATGGGAGGCAGATGCAAACGTTCAGCTTTACGGCGGAACAAGCTGGTTCTAGAGCGACAAAGAGGAAAAAATGAAAAGCTTACTGGAATAAGGCGACATTGATGTTATGGCTAACGCTGGAATGGACTCTGTTGTTGTAAATCCCAAGAATGGAAAACATTAACAGGCCGCGGGAATCATTTGGAAGGCTGATTAGAGGCAGCAATCTTTGATGTGCAAGTCAAATGGGGACTGGAACAATGGAAACATGTTTTGCTTATCTGCTATTTCCCGTCATGGTTTCATTTATTAAGATTAACATCTTGGCTGTATGGAAAAAGATTTGTTTTCTTTTCCTAAGGAGTTTTTTCCGTACATGGGATATCTTCTCTGATCAGTGATACCAGCACGCCACACAGGTGATACTTAGAAAAGACCACCATCTAATCCTTGTTCCTGGGGTGACCTAAATAAGGCATATCTGAGTAAACATGGGCAGCCTAATGCTGAGACATGAGCATTTGGGTTCTACCCCTCTTTTGCTTAACAGAATCACACCTGAGGTTTGCTGGAAACTGCAGTTCATGGAATGGTGTCACCACATTGGTGTTCACCTCTTAAAGCCTTCCACTTCCACTGGCCCAGCAATCTTTGAGTTCTTCAGCTGCAACAATAAACAAGGTGAGGACAAGTCTACAAAATGTATTAGTTATTCTAAAAAGAACTTAATAAAATTATTTCTGGGAGGAGCTATAAGGGGTTTAGGGAGGAGTTGAAGAAAACAGTAGGTAGTTAACCACAGGAACTGCTATTGGCGATTTTAGGTGCAACTCTGGGGCCCATATCCTTATTGTCTTTGTTACCCAGCTACCAAATGACAAGAGGCAAGAGTTTAACTTCTACCACTTATTTACCAGCATGCTTGTTCCAGGTCAGGGAATCCTGACCAAGCCAGGATCACAGAACTTGCCAACTTTAATTTTTGTACCCTTGTCGGTTCACTTTAAATAAAGCTTGGAGTTCTGTCACAGGGGAATCTGTCACATTGGTCATTCTGGGCAAAAAACAGGTTCTCTTGTAAAAACTATCCATCCATTGACTCGTACCATTTCTATGCTCCACTACCTCTATGTTGGTTTCCCAAATAGCCATTACTTTTAGAAATTTGGGAATATGCAAACTCTTTCTGGGGAGCAGATCCATTTGCCAGTCTGAGCTGTATCATGCCATACCCAAGTATCGTCACATGATAAGAAGGAGGAAGCCATTCACCTTGTGTATGCTCTTGAGAAGGAAGTCATTAGCTCAGTGTAAGTTCTGACACTATCCAACCGAGAGCTTGCCCAGGGTGAAGATTCCTGGGTGTGATAAAGGGGAATGGAAAGAACATGGCAAAATAGGTATCAGTACGTCAGGAGTTGTTCTTTTAGGATAACCTGTTACTTTTCCCTGAACATGCAAAGTGATAGAGTTACTTTAAGTGTTAAAAAAGATTATATTTTCCGCTCTTTATCATAATTTCCTAACCGGCGTTGCAGCTGTTTGGTCCAAAGTACAGAATATGAAGGTCTGCAGATGTTCTGCTCTAGATAAAAGATTTCTCATCTGTACCAACCAGTCTCAGACTACAAGGGGGATAAACTGCTCAGGGCCACATTATGTTAACCTTGGATCAAGGCTGAAGACACTTTGCAAGGGGTCACCAGTCATGTATCTTTTTTTCTTACAGCTGTCTGAGATGATAACAAACACAGAAGACAGGGAACAGATGGAAAAGAAAGTACAGTTCCTCCATAATGAACTGTTTAGCAGAATCAAGGTTCCTGACTGATAATTATACATGGCTCCACAGAACGTGGAGTAATGTTATTGCTAATCAGAGAAGATGGAGAATTCTGCTCTCCAAACTAATGTGTAATAAAGTATGGTGCAGCGCAGTACCAGGAAAAGTGCAAAGATTGTGCCAAACATCAAAAACCCACCTTGTGCTCTCTGTTCTAGCAACCCAGGCTAACCTCTAGCGTTACCCTATTCACAATGTTAGATGCCAACACCTCCACTGCCATGCGATGGTGCAGATACAGAAATGACAATCCCTGCATGAAAATGTCTAGGTGTTGCCACTGCCAGATTATGTTCCTAACAGGCAATGATGATGTGCAAAGCACATGGCAATAAATCAAAAATACTATTGTGTGTGTATTGTATGATAGTACAGTATGGTGTAAGTAATGTATGTTACAATACAGGGTGAGGGATGGTATAGTATGGTACGATATAGTAGTAGTGGTACGTGTAGTATATAAAATGTATGGCACAGTACAGCATGGTGTATGTATGGCAGTCCAGCATAGGTTATGTATGGCACAGTCCAGAATGGTTTATGTATAGTATGGTATCATGTAATGTATGGCATAATATGGTACAGTATAATATATAGTATAGTACATTGGAGTATACATAATGTACAGCACAGTCCAGCATGGGGTATGTATGGCACAGTCCAGAATGGTGTATGTACAGCACCATGTAATGTATATCATAATATGGTACAGTATAATATATAGTATAGTACATTGGAGTATACATAATGTACAACACAGTACAGCATGGTGTATGTATGGTACGGTACCATGTAATGCATGGTATAGTATGGCACAATATAATTTATGGTATAGTGCATTGAATTATTTTTAATGTACAGCACAGTACAAAATTGTGTATGTATGGTACAGTACAGCAAGGCGTGTGTATGGTATAGTACCATGTAACGTATGGCACAGTACAGCAAGGTGTATGTATGGTACAATACAATGTAATGTATGGGACAGTACAGAATGGTGTGTGTATGGTATAGTACCATGTAATTATTGGTATAGTACAGCAAGGTGTATGAATGGTACAGTACCATTTAATTTATGGGACAGTACAGCATGGCACAATATAATATATGTAATAGTGCATTGTATTTTTTGTAATGTTCAGCACAGTACAAAATTGTGTATGTATGGTACAGTACAGTGTTATTTATGTAGTATATAGTACAGTGTGGTTATGCAATATACATTACACAGTACACACCGGTGTATGTGATGTTTAGCTCAGTATACTGTACATACTGTATTATCTGCTTACCTGGTATATGAACGCACAGGGAGGTACTTAAATATAAAGTACAGAAGTGTATAGTATTGAGTAGCCATTCCCAACCCCTCTAGCCCTGAGGAACCCGTAAAATAATTTTCAGGTGTCTGGTAACCCCTCCTAAAACTAATTTATTGGGTGTCAGTGGGGAAAAAAAGCCCTATAAATTGGTGGCCAGTGTAAAGAATATCACCCTTCCAAAGGTGGCTAGAATAACACCTTTATAAACAACTAAAAACTTCATTAAGGTCCTGCAGTTGTCTCTACCCAGAGACGTTGGCCCTAGAAACATTCAGGCATCATCAATAGAGCCCTGGGGTTCTACAGATCCTAGCTGAAAATTGTGTAAATAAATATATATATATATATATATATATATATATATATATATATTTAATATATGGTGTATAGTCTGTAGTATATGACTTATATGACATATATGATGAATATATGCTTTATAGTTTGTAGTATATGACTTGTATGATGAGTATATGGTGTATTGTATATAGTATATGACCTATATAATGTAAATTATGAATATTAAGTGTATAGTATTTAGTATATGACTTATATGATATATATGATGAATATATAGTGTAAAATTTGTAGTATATGACTTATATGATGTATATGTTACATATATGTTGTACATTATTTAGTATATGACTTATATGATATATATGATGAATATATGATGTATAGTATGTAGTATATTACTTAAATGATATATATAATGAATATATAGTGTATAGTATGTAGTATATGACTTACATTATGTATATGTTACATATATGTTGTATATTATTTAGTATATGACTTATATGATGAATATATAGTGTATGGTGAGGATGAAATGGTTCTAAATTCATGTAATGTATGGAAGGCTATGTAGTAGGCTGTACAGAGGAATATGAACATTAAGTTTATAATACTGGGTATAAGACTTATAGTGAGGAATGTAGTGTGTACAGAAAGGTATATTAAAGTATATAGTAGTATATGGTATATAAAAGGTAATATATAGAATATAAAGATTACACAAGTGTAAAGTGCACAATATGTAATATATAGAAGGATATATCACGGTCTAAAGGAATATATGATGTATATAGAGGAATGGAGGGTGCACAGCACTGTATATTATTGTGACAGAAATCTCTTTTCCTCACACAAAGTTTCCCGCCTTTCAGCTCCTCTCACCTCAGCCGACGCTTTCAGCTCTGCAGGTTCCTTAACTGCCCTGCTAATTGGATACCGCGACAACCAATCAGACACAAGCTGAGTTTTTACCACTAAGTAACTAGTTTAATTGGACAGCATGACGTTCCTTCATAGCTCCGATCACAGCCACCTGACCAAAAACGCTGCTCCTATTAGTTCGGACAGTCAGCCAATCAGGAACTTCCATTTAAGGGGATCTACAAGCAGAGCCAGTAGAAGATTAAGCATATCAACTAAAACCGAACTGGAAAGATTCTTCCGGTTTTGCAGCCAATCATATTTCAGCTACAATTCTAATATAGGTAAAGGAAGGTTAAAGGCAGCCTTTACACAATAAATTTTAACTATAAAGATTTATGAAAGTGTCTGTGGCCATTAGCAACATAATTTATTCAGACAGTTGGTTTTGTAAGGTGTTAACCTTTACTTCTACTAGCTGGAATCTAGTTAGGATGAGTAGAGTATTAACCACGACCCTTACTAAGCAAATGGCAGCTAGAATCTGATTGGTTGATATGACTTAGGTGTTATCCTTGACTTTTACTAAGAAAATTGCAGCTGGAATCTGTATGGTTGGTATGGGTATACGGTTATCTTTCATTCTGATCAAAAAAATGGTAGCTGGAATCTGATTGGTTGATATGTCTTCTGTGTGATCATTGACCTTTACAAAAAAAAAAAGAATGGCAGCTGCAATCCAATTGGTTGGTATGAGTGGGATTGGTAACTTGACCATTACTTTAAAAATGCGGGCTGCAATCTGATTTATTTGCTATGGGTGAGGTGCTTTAAACGTTACTAGGAAAATGTAATCTGTAATGTGATTGATTGTTATTATTAAGACGTTAACCTTCACCCCTAACGGCAAAAAGAAGCTGGAATCTGATTGGTTGCCATGGACAAGACCTCTGTTTTGAACTTGTTTTGGTAAATTGTGACCATGGACTTCATTTCACACATAAGAACCTGATCCGTGTTGTATTTGTAAACTGAGCTATAGCACGGGTCTTTGGAGGATAGGTCCATATGTTGAGTCAGTGTATTGAATGGGCCCCTAATGTGACATGCTGCACATTCTACAGACACTCTCTATACCGGAGTCTCCAAATAACTTCTAATGACTTCAGACTCCCAGAAGTGTCACCAGAGAAGCCACCCTCCTGCTATATCCATCCAGATCAGTTGTTCACATCAAGCTTTTACAAGAGAGACCAGACACCAAGAGATCATTTTCCTTCATAAATCCTCATTTTGGAGACTGCAGCCTGGAGATCAGGTTAACCAACAACAGTGACGGTCACGCTTTTACCGCCTGGGTCAGAGATCACATGACAGTGCTGGTAACCCGCTGAAATCTTCCTGATAGATCAGCGTTTCTCAGCTTTGTTTTCTAATGTTTTCTTTCATAACAATCAATGTTTACTGACCCCCCCCCCCCTTCTTTCCCCTCGCCTCTGGGAATACCAAGTGAGAAGAATTCAAATATTCTTTTGTTTCTTAAAGCAGAACTATGCAAAAAGTCACCAAGAGGTAGATAAGCAAAATCTATTTTGCCTAAAAAAAAAAAAACATGCCTGTGGTGGCTTTTTGTTAGTTGTTTACACTGCACAGCTCCTGCATCATGCACGGTAGAGCCCAGAACTAATTCCTGCACTGGCATGAATAAAATTGGGTGCTCAATAGCCATAGAGGATTGCAGACCCGACGGACTTGGCGGGAAAAATGGTGGCAAAGATGATGCAGGAGTGAAAGATTCCTGCACTGCAGGGTGCTTATAAAATGTGCCAAATTTGGCAAGTACGCTGTAATATTTACCAATTATGGCAAAAGCTCACCCACAACAATGCAGGTTTGGTTCCGCTTTACAGCAATCAGCTCCTCTTATTATTAGACACTATTTATATAGCGCCAACATATTAAGCAGCGCTATACAAAGTCCATAGTCTCTAGCTGTCCCTCAAAGGGGCTCACAATCTAATGTCCTTACCATAGTCATATGTCATTAATAAAGTCTAGGGTCAATTTTAGGGGGAAGCCAATTAACCTAACTGCATGGAATGTGGGAGGAAACCGGAGTACTTCGAGGAAACCCACACAAACACAGGGAGAACCTGCAACTCCATGCGGATATTCCAGGGCCAACAGTTCTTGTCCCACCTACCTACCAGATAAATCCCTCCACAGTTCCTGCCACACTTACCTTTCTGACCAGATAGAAAAATACCCCCCTAGGTGCTCTCCTTGCTCCTCCAATTACCTACTTACCTACCAATTACCTACCTACAAAAACCCAACTCTTCAACATCACCTACCCGTCTTCTTCTGTCTCCTAAACCCTCACTACTTCCCACCAATCCATAACCCCCTCCTATTGTGTGACACTTCCCCCACCTCTTAGATTGTAAGCTCTTCTGGTCCTCTCCTCTTCTTTTGTTACTGTCTGTATCTGTCTGTCATTTGCCGCCCCTATTTGCAGCCCCTATTTAATGTACAGCACTACGTAATATGTTGGCACTATATAAACCCTGTTTAATAATAATAACGGTGCCACTGAATCCCTTCTAGCCTTAGGTTATATGACCTTTACAATTTTTCAGGCCTGCTGACCCCAGACACAGGGAATATTTATCTTGCCCTTTCATGTGTTTTACAAAGCATGCCACCTTTTCTCAGTCATTGGCAGGACCCGTTATGTCTGTAGTCCAGAACATTCCAGGGAGCAGAGAAATTGCTTAAGTATGAGCCTGATGGAGACTTTCCTGAAGAAGGGAGATAAGCCAAGTCTCAGATCTTTTATGGACCTCTTTAACACAAGTGGACACAGATGTCAGAACAAGCAAAACAGAAACATCTGCCAAGTCCATCTATGTAAACTGATTAACCCTAACTACTCATAACAGAATCAATCCCTTGGCTTTTTTTATGTCCCCTTCGGGAAGGTGTATGTCAAGGATAGATCTATATCCATTGTTCTAGATGACAGTCATGTTTATCATAAGATTTCACCATAAGCAAATGTAATGTATGCTCTGCTCCAACGCTTTGTACTCTTATTATTAATATTATTATTACACAGTATTTATATAGCATTTTACGCTACTCTTGCATGTTTTTCATTGTTAGTTAATATTAGTGCTGGATTGGAGCAAAAAATTGTCAAGGAGAATCTGTTGTTTCAGGTGAAAGATTTTGTTAATTTATTATGTCATTAATATATTACATCATTATGTTATTATTTAGGCCATTCGGTTTTGTTTCAAGTAAAAAGGAAAGATAGAAAACAAGTTTCCTATTCTTTTATTGTTCTTTTTTTTTCCTTTTTTGTGATTTGCCTGATATGCTTACCATATAACTTTTTTTGCAGTTGTCAAGTGTTCTAACCCTTCCTCATTACTATAAATATTTTTTCCGTCTTTGTCACCGTTAAAGGATTTGATATAATTTCCTGTCCTGAGTTGAACTTAAAGAAGGAAATCTCCCCAACTGGCTGACAGATGGTCATAAAAACTCTGTAGTAGACTGGAGTTTGGTGAGGAAAGGGCCAGACATGTTTGTACGGTCCAAAAAGTTGCATTTTTTTAAGGACCTATTCTGAGTGAATATGTAAACCTGCCATTGATCAAACCTTTTAAAGGATATGTTTAGATGACCGTCATTTTACCTTGACATTTACCGCCCCTGGATGCCTATAATTTAAAACATTTGCAGAAATTGTTAGCAAACAGTAAAAAACGCGTGCACAAGCATTCTCCATCATTTGCAAATGGCACCAATTCAGGTCTAAGGAGGTAGCAGGGGTGGCAATCCGACCCCTGCAGGTGGCAGGGTCTTCTACTCCTCCTGTGTCATCGTCTGTATTTGTCTGTCATTTGCAACCCCAATGTAATGTACAGCGCTGCGTCATATGTTGGCGCTGTTTATTATTATTAATAATATTAATATTATTATTATTATTTTTATTAATAATAAAAATAATAATAATAATAATAATGCAGCAATCGCTAGGCTTACTTTGGCCAAACAATGCTAATTACCTGGATGTAAAATATCAAAAACAAGCATACAGATAACTGATGCACAATTAGATGAACTCCTTGGCTTCAAATTTCTGGGGTCATAGATTCACAAAAGATCAAATCAACCAGAACATCAACCACAAGCTGTGTTATTAGAACTCGGCCAACCCTGGCAATTTACATATTCTGTTAGTAAAGGTAAAAGGAAGACCGTAAATAAAAAGCCAACGCGGTTTGGGGGTTTGGAAGACGCCACTTCATCAGGGCTACAAAAAAAAAACAACACGCATATAATAAGTACATTTCTACGTTTCCTAGCTATTTGCAATAGATGAATCTTTGGGGGATTTATGATAAAACTTATAGAATAAGGTAATTATTACGGATGAGCAAGAAAGCCTCTGACATTCTCGCAAAAAATTTCCTCGAACTTCCATGAGAAGATCAAGGAAATCGTTACAGGAAGAGTACCGTGGGAATCCTCCTGTGCACGACCTCCGGGCACTAGATGTTAAATGAGGGCATCTAGTGCCCGGGGATGTCCACAGCTGCAGGACTCCTGTGTTCTTGGATGGAGAATCTCTATCCAAGAACACATACTGCAGGGCTGCAAGAGCAATCAGGGGAGCGGAGCTGACTGCTTTGCTCCCCCGATTGCTCTACCAGATACCAAAAAATTTGATTTCGACAGCCGAATTTACACAGACCATTCTTGCATACATGTTCGGTAAGAGAGAACGGACCGATTCGTCTAGTAATTATTTGTACCTTTGTGGCTCTGTAAATATTTTATCGTTTGGCGTGACTACTATTAACTGCTTCCTCACCATTCTCTTTGGGAACTTTTGATGAAGCCCTTGCCGTCCTAAGAAATAATGTTAACCCCTAACAATCCATTACCACCACCCAGTAAGTCCTGCACAGATTGATTATAAACTACAGTCACTCTAATGGTCTATACCCATCCATTAGGCCTACAGGCGAAACGATTACCGTTCTAAATTCTCTCATATATATAGGCGGCTTATGTCTAGACCAACAGGCATTTTCCCTTGCTAGTTTCCATGGGAAAGCCTGATTTATAACTTGTACATATATTGAATTGCGTTTATTTTGTACTTACTCACCAATTGGCATACAAATTGTTATGCCAAATATAAATTTGACTTTTGCCAACATAAAACTTTCTTGTTCTTTTCTATATATGTATAACTACTTCTGGGGCAGGCAAGCTTCAATTTATCTAAGAAGGGCGATATTCCAATTGTTTATATTTGCATAATAATTTGTACCATAACATTTTTTCATTTCACATGATGAAAACAGGAGAATCTACTAGGAATGAAGGAATGGCCAACCTGTTTGATTTGTGGTGACTGTAACTAGGTGCGGGATTCAAGTATTAGCCTAGTCTTCTGATGGTGAAAATGCTGTGATGCAGGTACAGGTTGCTGCAGGTTGTGCTGCGTAGTTGGAGGCAAGCTAAAGTCGACAATGTGACTAAGTCAGTCAAGTTCAACAAGGTACCAGGGGATGAGAGGTAAAAAGCCAAGGTCAGGGAAAAGAAATTCTGGCCGTTCCAACAATGTTTAAGGGGATGAGGCAAGAGGAAAACCTAGAAATGTAAATATCAGTAGCAGGAATGTTCGGGAACTGAAATCATCCAGCAAAAATAGCTTGTGTCAATGATCTTTTGAGCACTGTACACCGCCAATGCCGGCATGCAGCAGTGTTTGCAAACACATGTATCCATGCAAGCAGGCATGCGTTCAGGGACATCCATGACCACAAGGGTTCTGTTCAGGGACATCTGTGACCACAAGGGTTCCATCAGGATCGCTGAACCAGCAGGCCTGACAATTTTACAAAAAACATCATGAACCATATTTTTCACCAGTGTCTCCCATGTTATCCATAATCAGTTGAATGTGTTCCAAAATTGTTGCACGTATAAGGTGATTGGTTGCTCCAAAGTGGTTTGTATCTTTATTTAGGCACTATTTTTCAGAAAACACTGCACTATTCACATCAGTCCCTGCAAGGATCTTTGTAGTCTGATTTCTCCAACATTAGTCTTATACATACACATTCACACACAGTAGGGTCAGTTTTCAGTGAAAGCCATTCATCTTATCAGTATATTTTTTTCACTATGGTTAAGCAACGAAGGGTGGCCTAAAGAAACCCGCACAAGGAGAACATGCAGACTTCGTGTCTATAGTGTCCTTGCTGGGAATTGAACCCAGGACCCCAGTGCTACAATACATACTATGAATAGGGGGCCATCTAACAGCGTTCATTATTTTCATTTTACAGAAGGCGTCCAGCACTGGGGAGCACCTAACAACGTCTGATTGATATTTGCATGGTCCTAGTTGTGGGCAGGAGGGAATTCTTGGGTGATAGATCACGCCACTTGCACTGCTCCAGCGTGCAGACAAAGAATGCGATTAGTAAATTGATGGCAGGTGTGTAAGTCATTGGACACAATGGAAATCTTTATCGAACCATGGCAAGCGCAGGTGGGGGAGCAAGCAAAAGTTTGCTCACTTTTCTGCTTTCCCAGAATTCCACTGTCCTTTCTCACAGAGCCTAGTGGAGCCTGGGAATTCTTAGCACACACCCCCTGCTGCTAGAGGACACAATCATTTTTCATTCTGGCAGCTGAGAGTGGGAGGGGGGAGACTGACCTGAGCTTTTCAAAAAGAAACACATTATGTCTGCTGGGCTTGTGAAAGGGGTCCCCGGTTAACTCTTTCCAGCTTATTGAATAAGGAAGCGCAGAGAGCAATAGCGTGCCGTAACACGTAGGAATCAGACATCACCTTTCATTGGTTTGCAGGAGTCGGAACAATGAAAGATGTTTTCTGATTGGTTGCGTTGTAACTGTTTATCTTCAAGAGTTTAGGGCCAATGCTGGAAAAGTGTGCTCAAGGAAATGTCTCTTGTTGCCCATGATCACCAATCCTCATAGGCTGCATACACACATGCAATAATTGTCGTTGGAAAGGATCTTTCACGATCCTTTCCAATGGCAAAAGACTACACGATGCATGAACAAGTTCTGTATATGCAGCGCCATTCTGCTATGGGCAGCATGGTGGCTCAGTAGTTAGCACTGTGGCCTTTGCAGCATCCCAGGTTCATATCTCAGCCAGGACACTATTTGCATGGAGTTTGCAGGATCTCCCTGTGTTCAGGTGGGTTTCCTCCCACATCCCAAACACATGCAGATATCTTATTTGGCTTCCCCCAAAATTGAACTTAGACTGTATACAAGACATTTGACTAAGGTAGGGACATTAGATTGTGAGCCCCTTTGAGGGACAGCTAGTGACATGACTATGGCATTTGTACAACACAGTGTAATATGTTGGCGCTATATAAATACTGTGTAATAATATGGAGAGGGGAGAATGAATGAGCGGCATTCTGCTGCACACCCTCCCCTTCAATTTCATTACAATCAATTGTCGTTCATCATTATAAAAATAATCCACCAGTACGGATCTATTTTAAATTACTTTCCATCCACTGGAAATCAAAAAGGCTTTGAAAGTATAGCAATCTATCGCTCATTAGTGCAACTTACCACTAGAATTAATTCAATTGTAGCATTAAAATTAGGCAAGGACGATACCCCAAATGTTTACTGCTATTTGAATGTTTGTTTTTTAAATTTTTTATGTTTCTTTGTATAGTTAAAAACTATAAAAAGTTATAGTTAAAATACTATAAAGTTATGTTTTATTATGTTTTCTTTGTATAGGTATTTTCAAAAATGTTTTAAAAAAATATTATAAAAAAATTGACGAAGATTGAATTGTAAAAAACTACAGCTGTTTTTTTAAAAGTAAATGCATTTGACTGCCAGTATGGACTGAGGCAATTTTCTTGTGGTTGATCAAAACCACCACCTTATATCTTCAATTTCTTTGCAATTTTAACAGATAATAGAAGCCATCCTGAGACTAAAAACCCAGTGCTTGATCAACATACTGATTCCAGGTCTGTGGCATGAAAAAGATCAGGATCAGCAACAGTCAGGCAACCAGCAAGGTTATAGCAATGTTTCCCAATAACCTGCAAGGATAAAATGAAGAGATTTTGAAGGTTGCTATTGCTGACTGTCTAAAAGCTGCTTTTACCTCCTAGATTGTCAGCTCATCAGGGCAGGGTCCTCTCCTTCTGCAACCCCTACTTAATATACAGCGCTGTGTAATATGTTGCGCTATATAAATCCTGTTTATTAATAATAATGCCTGTTAACAACACTGTCATTCATACCTCCCCTCAGGCACATTGTCTTGGCGTCACCTTTGACTTTGCCCTCTCATTTACCCCTCATATTTAGAACATTTCCAGGTCCTGTCACTTTCACCTGCACAACATCTCCAAAATCCGCCCCACCTGTCCCCTGAGACCACCAAACTCTTTGTACATGCTCTTATCACCTCTCGTCTGGACTACTGTAACCTCCTCCTCTCTGGTATTCCACTAACCCGACTCTCTCCTCTACAATCTATTATGAACTCTGCAGCCAGACTCATCTTTCCCTCCGCTCCTCTTCTGCTGCATCTCTTTGTAGTTCTCTTTATTGGCTTCCATTTCACCTTAGAATCAAATTCAAGCTCCACAGTTCTTGGCCACTTGTTTTGTCCTTTCTGTCTCTATATGGTGGCAGCCATCTTGGCAGAAGCAGGGTTTTGCCACCTTGTGTTAGAACCTCCTGCAAGGAGGACATCGGTCAGCACAGTGGTGACATCATCAAATCTCTCTCCAAATCTCATAAAAAACTAGCAATCTCTGAATCCATACTGTATTCACTCAATTCTGATTGATTTGAACAGTAATGTAAAGAAAAAATAATAATTATTTCATAGACTTCCTTGCCCTCAAATCACTCCACAGTTCCTGTTTCACCTACCTTTATGCCCATAAAAAATATTACACCCCCCCCCCCCCCCCCCCCCCCCCCCCCCCCCCCCTCTGATGACCTACAATGGACTTCCTCACTCATAACCTCATCACATGCACGGCTGCAAGACTTTTCTAGAGCTGCCCTGATTCTCTGGAATGGTCTTCCTTGCCCTATCTGAGTTGCTTATATCTGAGTTACTTTCTGCTTATTTAAAAAGAGCACTCAAAACCAATTTGTTCAAACTTTCCTACCCATCTTCTGTCTTTTGAAACCGTCACTACTTCCCACCAATACATATCTCCCCTCCATTTGTGTGTTAAATCCTCCACCTCATAGATTGTAAGCTGTTCGGGGCAGGGTCCTCGCCTCCTCCTGTGTCACTGTCGGTATCTGTCTGTCATTTACAACCCCTATTTAATGTACAGCGCTGCGTAATATGTTGGCGCTATATAAATCCTGTTTATTAATACTAATAATATTAATATTACCTGGATGTCTCTGGTCCTAGAGTTTTCTGAGTCATTGACCCAGAAAAGTCATACTGAAGTCAAAGCTTTTGAGTTGCAGAAATTCTCCTGGTCAGTGACTAAAGGTATTGGAATCAAAGATGGTTATGTGACTAATACTTACTGGAGGAGTCCAGCAATAATAACCTATATACTATACTACTATAAATTTAGGATCACAATTACTTGTCACTACACCAAATACCACCATCAGAAATTTTTGGGCCCCCTACTAGCTAAGCTTCCTGGGCCCTCTTCTTCATATCTAAAAGTTCTAGTATGAAAAAGTCAGACCCAATACAAATATACCACTTGCTCCCCCCTTGATGCCAGCCCTGACTACATTGTGTGCATCGGGTTTTGGTGCAATTCAGTATGAAAAAAAAATACACTAGGTAACAATAATTTAGCAACTCTGGACTTTTTTGTTTTGTTTTGTTATGTTTTGTACTGCAAACAATGTGAAAGAGCATAACTTCATCATAGAACAAAAAACACTTTCTTTTGTATAAAGAAAAATCAGAACTGAAAATGATCTTCCTAGATAATGTGGTAAATATTTATTTCCAAGGTCTATTTTTTTGTGTGTTGAAGCCCAATTCAAAATTAGTGAGCTGCCTATAAGACTTGAACACCCAGCTGCATCCAATCTATGTCCCGTAGGGCAGTGGTCGCCAAACATTGGTCCGCGGGAAAATTTTAGTGGTCCATTGCTCTGGCCAGTGTGCCATCAAGTGGGGTCAAGAGAAGGACCCTGCTTGGGGGGAGCGCACCGGCCAGAGCTGCGGACCATGTCCCCCGAATGAATAGCAGGTTCAGGGTGGTGGGTGGGTTGTATCTCTGGACAAAACCTGGCCACTCTCCTATTGCAGATTTGAGCCTTCTGGCATCATGACGTCACTATGGGGAAAGTTTTTTCCCCTTTGAGTGACACACGGCCCCCTGTGCATGCGGGGTCTGGAGCCGGTACATTTAGTGGTCCGTGGGTTCCGAAAAGGTTGGCGACCACCACCGTAGGGAGTCCCCAGAACTTGCCACCTAGAGACGTATCAACGAGCTGGCCGTGGCTCAAAGGACATTAGTGCAATGACATAAGTGCCGTTTTCATCGGCATTTAGAAAATACCTACCGCCTGTGATGTCACATTTTTTATTAGTAGCAAGAATTGGGGTAGCATGCTCATCCTTCAGTTGGGGTTTAGAATAAACAATACAGTAACATGCTTACTAAATATATTTTGCTCAATAAAAGATGTGTTTTGAAATATGGAAAAATGCAAAAAAAAAGGGATCTTGGGTCAAAAGATGAACTGAACCTTTAAAATAAAGACAACAGGGAGCTATGTGAAGACACAGAACATCCATTGTTCATGAAGGCCTGCCATGCAAGGATCCCATACGGCATATAAAAGGAAGATGGGTCTACCCTTGGCTCCTTACGATGTAGGCCCAGCTATGTCCCTCCGAGCACAACAAATGCCTGTGACAGCCTGATCCTATCAGTGGCTTGCGCAAAAAAATGTTTTCCTTGCTCTCTTACCAATGTTGCTAAGCAAGTCCATTGAGCCCTGAATGTCACAGTTGTCCATTTGCCTGGGACGTCCGCACTCAAAGAATTGGCTCCCGGCCCAGCCCCCCTCTCTCCTCCGCTTGGCCATAGACATTGTCCATGCTCTGGAGGGTTCACAGCCTTTGTCTGCTTCAAGAAAATGTTTGTTTAGGCTCCTCAAGTGACTTAGCTCATTATGAAGTGACAGAACAAGTAAATGGTTCCTGCGGAGGTTTAATACAGTGATTAATAAGTGTGAGAGACAAGGCCTGTTCATCTCCAACTGCGGAATCTCAACATTCAGGGAGCACTTGTTACTTAGCAGGATACAAATGCCATAAATCAAAATACATTTGTGCTGAAAAAACAACTCATCCTCTTCAGAAAACAAAAAAATATGAATCGTCTCCAGAACATCTTTGGAAAATCCTTTGCACTCAAATACCAACTGGAAAAATTTGGGTTTCTGCAAAGCCTATTATCCCCATTATCAGCAATTTGGGTTATACAGGCTCCCATGTGACAGATTGTGGCATTTGTTTGGTTTTCTGGACAGACTAAGGGGTCAGCTATTTTCCTCCTATACATCTAATTCCCTGCCATGTAATAATATATTCATGATTTGAAAGGAAACCATAGATTGTTTCTGTGTATCTTGTACGTGGGGCAGCCATACTTGCTAATTACATACTACAACTGTGCTTTTTGCTTTGCACTATGATTGTTTAATGATGATCTTTCTTACAATGTAAATGTGTTGGCTGATTCCTTAAAACAATAAGCTCCATTTATTATTCTTTTTGCCTGTAGGAAAAAAAAACAAAACCTCTGCTTGCTGAAAGGCTTACCTTTGCAGAAAGACTGGTGAACATGTGAAATAGACATCTACAGGTGCTAGTTCTAGCCAACTACATTAAAAATTGTTGAGGGAACATGAGCATTGCTGAGGGGGCATGTCGGAACACTGGGGATCCAAACCAGCCTGGCTACATGATAATAAAAACACTGAATTTATTTGACTTTAGAAAGGAAAGAAACTCTGTAAGCTGTATCCAAATAAAGGAAGGCATTGGACTAACCTATGTATTGCCTGAAGTCTTTCTAAATGTGGTCATTACTGATATGTAAATGTCTTATTTTGTCCTTTGTGTCTCTATATGGTGGCAGCCATCTTGGCAGAAGCAGGGTTTTGTTTCCTTGTGTTAGAACCTCCTGCAAGGAGTACAACAAGCAGCACAGTACTGACATCATCAAATCTCGCTCCAAATCTCATGAGACTATCACTGAATGCATACCGTATGTAACAAAATGTAACAAAAAATATAATAAAAAATAAGATAAATTATGAATTTGCCTTCAAATCCCTCCACAGTTCTTGTCCCACTTACCTTTCCGCCATGAAAGAAAAATACCCCCTTAGCCGCTCTCTTCACTCCCCCAATGACCTACTAATGACTTCCTCACTCATAACCTCATCTTACTTGTCCTATTAAGTTTGTTTCAACTTTGTACTCATTTAAAAGAGCCCCTAAAACCCATCTTTTTAAACTTGCTTACCTGCTTTCTTCCCTCCTAAATCCTCACTACTTAGCCACCATTCCATATCTCCCCTCATATTGTGTGCTACTTCCCCCACCTCTTAGATTGTAAGCTCTTCTGGTCAGAGTCCTCTCCTCCTCCTGTGTCACTGTCTGTAACTGTCTGTCATTTGCAACCCCTATTTAATGTCCAGCACTGCTTAACATGTCTGCACTATATAAATCCTGTTTATTAATATTATTATTATTATTAATATTAATAAAAATGTTATTAATAATATTAGATTCCTAATTTACCAATATCCCCTGAAGAAGCTGTAAATCTACACGTGAAACGTGTTGTACCTCCATGTAATTTAATTTAAAATCTAATTTAAAAGATTGGATTGTGAATTACTGATCTTTTTTGTTGTTACATTACTGTACAAGTCAACATTTTCATATTTTTGGTAAATAATACATTTTTTAATGTTTTACCTGTATTCTTTCCAAAAAAAAGTCCTCCACCCTTCCAATTTCATTGTTTTGCATTTCCTAAGAATATGGCATTTACTGTATTAATTGGATGCTGGGAACTCACTTCTTCCAAAGTTTACTACATTTCAAAAACTGCTGAAGTAGGATTACTATATTGAAACCAGGAAAAACCTAAAGCAGATAATTTTAATATTATCAGTAACATTGAAGTGATAGCCTGTCTTCTATGATCAAGACTGCAACTCTTGGTCATAGAAGAGTAGCGCTCTTGATCATAGAAGTCAGGCTATCACTTTAATGTTTGGCAGACTAAACACCTTGGCAGAATTAACACCATACAAAAAAAAAAAAAGAAACAACCTTATTGGATTTCCTATATCAATGATTTGCTGATTGGTGCTAAATTTGCTGGCCTGCTTGCTTGCTTGCTTTTTTCCCTGACACTGTTTTGTATACACCACACTCTTATGTGGAATGAGGAAGCATTTTATTTCATTACTTCTAGAAAGTTTTTTGTCTCATTGTTTTTTCCTGAAGAAGCAGTTAGCTTGTCTACGAAACGCGTCAAAGGATTCACTACCGAGATTGCACCAATTAATGTTAGCAAAGTTGAAGCATGGACAAAACCTACCTTTAAGATCCAACCCATTGCTATTAGAAAAGTTTAAATATGTATTTTATACTGATTGTGTTTTAACATGTAAAGCCGTTTCAAATATTTTATTATTTTTAATAATTTTTTTTTAAGAAATGGATGTGTTAGAATATTTATGCCTAAAAAGTCCAGTTGGAAATTGGATTTTTGATGCATACATTGGGAACGTATGATTATCACATGGAACATGGTAAATCAATGCAATATTCATAGCAGAAAAGTTTGTTTTGAAGTATTCAGCTACATAGTAATAAAAATAAGTGTTAGTTATAAAACAATCTCAGCCATCATAGTGTCAAAGGCCTCGGAAACCCTATGGTGGCACCAATTTGACCTCTCTGATCTAACTGGGACATTATGTTTATAGCACCTAGCTGCTGGAGGTAAACAGAAGCAGACCATTGGGGCTCCAATCGTTTAGATCATGTTGGTGGGTTTGCAGCGGTGTGACCCCTTCTAAGCAGCAAACTCCTACCAGCAGCTCTTAGTGTCAGGACTCACGGCTGCTGCGGTGGGTCCCTACTCAGAGGCTGTTGAGCGAGCTCATAAAATTTAAAGATAAAAGCAGAAACAGACAGGGAAAGCCATGGGTCACCCAATCCACCCCGCCTTCTATTTCAGCTACAACTTCAAGACACCTCATTAAACACAAGAGCCATAGACAACACACAACAGAAGAAACACACAACAGAGGCCCATTCACAGCAACATAGGCATTGTCCTCCTTTCACATAAGCCCCTGGCTTCCCTCGCCGGCCTGAGCCTGCGACCAAAATGTATAGGACGCTTTACAGAATACGCGTACAGCTGCGATGGTGACGTCAAGAAGAACAATGTCACTCCCGCTAAAATATAATAGCAGCAGTGACACGCCTATACAATAATGTAGGCTTGGAGAGAAGTGACATCAGGCCCGTAAAATTTATTTGGAGAATAGTAATTCCAGTTCAATTTTTTTTTGGAAAGCAGTGGCATTTATATTGGGTGTCTATATTGGTAACATAACTCCTGTAAAGTAATAATAAGAAAGTAATAATGTTATTCATGCAGGAACTTATTTTTGGAACATTATTTTTCTGACCCCCCCCCCCTCCATCTCTTTTGCCCCAATAACATTGTTATCCTCTGATTTCCTTTAATTGGCTGACAGCGCTGCAATGAAATATGCAGCAGCGTTGTCATGTAGGCTTGCCACTTGCAGTTCCGGGTCATTGTACAGTCCTTTGTCATTTTATAAATATCAAAATACTAAAACTTCATCTTAATATTTTTTATATTGATGATAAAAGCCATGTTTACCAAATTCTAATATACTGTATATGGAAGTTGGTGCTGGTGTAATTGTAAAGCAATGACATCAAATATACATAATAAAATTTAGATGTGGACTGCAATGACATCAGGGCTACCATCAGAAAATTTGGGCCCCATTCTAGGGAAACTTTCTGATCCACCTTACCCCTAGTCCAGGGGTGTCAAACTCCAATACACAGAGGGCCGAAATTAAAAACTTAGACCAAGTCGGGGGCCAAACTTGAAATTTATTGAAAAAGTTTACTACTTCATTCATAACCAACAAAAACAAACCCCTCTAAACACACGTTAGGGTTGACAAGACTAATTTCTATCTATCTATGCAGCCTGTTTATTGTTCATCCTCTCACATCACAAGTTTGTCTGACACTAAATATTATACTTTGCAGTTTCTAATGGATAGAAACAAACACAATGCCCCTGGTAAGTCAGGCACCATGTGATCATTGCCTAGGCTTAGTGTCACATGATGCGTGTACAAGAATAACGTCTATGTATTGCATGTATTGAAAATGATAATGTGAGGTGGTAATGCGAGTGGGCGGGCCAAAAGTAGTATTCTTTGGGGGGCTAAAAAGAAAAAAAAAAGGATCTTGAGGGCCAGATGTGGCCTGCGGGTCAGAGTTTCACACATCTGCCCTAGTCTAAAAATTCCAGCATTGCAAAAGTCAAGCTCTCTTGAACCGGGCTTGGTAAAAAAAAGTACCCTTTTTTCAGTCTAATGGCGATCCTGTGCAGATTAACTTGCAGAATATATTGTCAGTGTTAATGTGATATATGTAAGCCAAATAATTATCATTGGCTGTTATAAATATTACACTCAGTAGCCTTTGCACCCTTGTTCAGCCACATCTCCTATTGTAAGATATTTGGGGCAGGGTCCTCTCCTCTTCCTGTGTCTGTATCTGTCTGTCATTTGCAACCCCTATTTAATGTACACCGCTGTGTAATATGTTGGCGCTATATAAATCATGTTTATTAATATTATTAATAATAATAATAATAATAATAAAAGATGAGAGTCAGCATTGCTGCCATCTAGAGGACAAAGAAAGGATGGACATTCTATATAAAAAGGGTTTTGAAGGCTGTTCTATATAACATGTAATCATTTCTTCTTTTTTTGAAGATCATTCTGAGTTGGGTGCACGTTTGCAGCGCTGTTCGGGTTGGGTGCACGTTTGCATTGTAATCATTATATAAATATTTTCACACCCTATTTAATGTGCAGCGCTGTGTTATATGTTGGAGCTGTATAAATATTGCTGCATTTTCGAACAAGAAGCATGGTATGTATAATATATCTATCAAGGTAATATGACTTTCCCATGTACACCTATAACTTTACAAACAGCAACATTTTTTCTCAAATATTATTAATTATTATCATTATTATATTGGATATATAATGTATTACCCGTTGATCCTGCCAGTGACAATACCGTGGTTCTGCAGTGAAAGCGTGCAGTAGTGTTGTCACAATGCGGATGGAGTAATCTTAGGTTGACACATAGATTTTAGGCAAGCAAGAGACAACTGAAAATCTAACTCCCAGGTAACACAGCTACAGATTTTTATTTTTGAAGCTGAACTACAGCCCTGCAGTCACACCTGCACTGTAACTTAGTACGGGGCCACTATAAATGATATTACAATGGAAACTGGGAGCTGCTATGGGAGTATTATGCTATATTCTAGTGGAAATCTAGGATTCCGACTGTTGCTGCATCATGGATTAAAACAAACATTACTGGGTGTTGTTTAATTTTAATATTAAAGCTGACCTCCAGCTGTCCTTTCAGTCTTACAAAGTTGTTAAAGTTCTCTCCTGCACTGATATGACTGCATTAGATCCTGCAGCAATTTAGATAGAGCCCGCCTCACTTCCTGCCTGGAACATGTCCATCATCATTTAGCCCCTCCTTCCAAAGCCTGGCTGTCTCTGACCCCACCCAATTTTATTAATTGGATTTCAGTTCTTTTAATCATGTAAGCTCAGCGTTCCATGTGGGCAATACCCAGGGTGGTTTTCATGCAAAACTCCTACTCTTCTATAGAAGTGTTTATGAACCTTTTTTTACATGGGGGGGACCCTAGAAGTAACGTTCTGGTCTTTAGGGAACCCCTTCTATAATTACTATATCCACAGCTCACAGTGTATCATGGTCAGTAGGATGAATTCCTCTTACATTGCTGGCCATTGAGAATAATGTCACCCTTACAGATAGCCAAAAAGGTAATTTGTGGCACTTGCACTGACCTGAGAGGTACAAACTAATAATTGCTCAAGAAACCCCCAGCAACCTCTGGAGGAACCCCAAGGTCCATGTAACCCTGGTTAAGAATTGACCCATCAATGCATTTTTGATATTTCCATAACTCCAGAAGCCAGTCCACCGCTTGCATCTCTTGAAAGTCGTACTGCAACAGGACGTTGTAATGTTATCAGAATGCTATGTACAGCACCCTGCCAGCCCCTCCCACCAGCAAAGATCTGCCTGTATTGCATAAAGAAGCAAAAGGAGTGATTCTTCTTCTTCTTATTATTATTATTAATATTAATAATAATAATAATAATAATAAAAAACATAATATATATAGCGACAACATAACTAGGGTTTGCAAATGACAGACAGACACAGACAGTGACATAGGAGGAGGAGAGGACCCTACCCCGAGGAGCTTACAATCTAGGAGAGTGATAAAGTCACTGTGCCAAAAACAAGCAATGTAATGAAAACAAAAAAAGTTTTCGTTAAAAATCTAACTAATATGCAAATGAGGGGGGGACAAAAAGGAACCAGAGAATGCAAAATATAAAATTAAATTTTATATTTTTAAAACCCTCTCTACTTCCCACCATTGCATATCCCCCTCCTATTGTGTGCTACTTCCCCAACTCCTAGATTGTAAGCTCTTCGGGGCAGGGTCCTCTCCTCCTGTGTCACTGTCTGTATCTGTCTGTCATTTGCAGCCCCTATTTAATGTACAGCGCTGCATAATATGTTGGCACTATATAAATAATGTATAATACCAACAGTCTAATAATAATACCTTCAGCTTTATTTAAAAAAAAAAAAAGTAGATATTGCTTAGGGGTATTTTTGGGGGTGGTGGGGGGATAATTGTTTTTTAAAATAAATTTAAATTTATTGAAATACATTTTTAATGTATTTATTTTTTTCATTTTTATTATTTTTATTATCATCTATTATTATAATAATATCATCATTATCATATCAATATCATTATTATTATTTATATTAATATTATTATGATCTATTATTATTATATTTACTTTATATGTATTATATTATGTTGGCGGTAAAAAAATACTGTTTATTATTATTATTATTTTTATTATTATTATTAATAATAATATCAATTATATCATTATCATATCAATATCATTATTATTATTTAGATTATTATCTACTATTGTTATATTTATTGTATATGTATTATATTATCTTGGCAGTAAATAAATACTGTTTATTATTATTAATATTAAATATATCATTATTATTATTACTTTCTTTTTTTGCCATTGTTTGTTTTTAATCATATCAATCAATCATTTTATGAACTAATATTAACATACTAAATAAAATGTAACCACTGTGAGCACCCCCAGGAGCGGATGCATCCCAACTCCCTGTAAGCGTCGTTTTTGCTGCATGGCTTTCATATGCACGTCCAAAACTTTACCAGATTCCCTTGAAATGGAAGAAGTTTAGCAGAGTTTCGCCGGCTCATTTGCAGCATGTCCCTGAAATTCGTTCAGAACATTGACAGTTATGTTCCACTATTCTCCCGGAATATGCCACTCAGTTTCCAGTTTAATATCCTGAGATGTGTGAAGCTGGGAAGAGATCTATTGTATATTGTATCAGGAATCCAGCTTGCGCCTGTAGGTTTTCAGAAAGCCCTGAGAGGTTCATCCCCACACGTATCCCAGCTGACGTCCCTATGGTTATGTCCCCCGGGGGCCGTCAGAGCCGTTCTTTAATCCCTAAAAAGATGATGGGGGGATAACAATGGCCGAGGCAGAGCAGCACCCGCACCACAAACACCCAGAAAAGGCTCCTTGTCTCAGGTCAGGGGAATGAAAGGGCGAGCTGAGGCTTTTCTCATGCAGATGGGCCGCATTCTGACCTCACTAACGCAAACATAATATGGTGGCAAGGACTCATGCCGAGTCTTTATTTACATAATAGTGTGAAATAGCTAATCATATCCAGGTCTCCAAAGAGCACTACCAGCAGTTACAAGGTTTGTGGGATGATATGAATGATACCCAAACTTAGCATCCCCCTGCCCTAAACCCCCTTACCCCATCCCCAGCTATAGCTGTAAACATGTAATAAACCATGGGCCCGTTACCTACCTGTGAAACATGGGGCCCATGGAGCTATTCTTAAACGTTTGCACATGTGATTGATTGTTCAATCTATTTTAAATCTGTAAACAAGTATGTAGCAACATGGGCTTTTGGATATATATTGGCCCCAATACAAAATATATGGAATATATGTGGGCAGAATGGTGGCTCAGAGGTAAGCATTCTTGCTTTACCAGCGCTAGATCCCAGGTTTGAATCCTTGCTATCTACATGGAGTTTGCAGGTTCTCCTTGTGCCTGCATGGGTTTCCTCCAGGTACTCTGGTTTTATTGGTTAATTGGCTTCCCCCCAAAATTGACCTTAGACTACATTAATGACATATGACTATGGTAGGGACATTAGATTGTGAGCTCCTTTGAGGGAAAGTTAGTGTCACCACTAAGGACTTTGCACAGCGCTACGTAATATGATGGCGCTATATAAATACTGGATAATAATAAATGGAATGTTGAGGTATGTAGCTTTTGGTGAGGTTGGACGGGTCCACTGGGAGACAAAAAAAAAACAACATGGCCCCATATCCTTTCATTTTTTTTTGTACCATGTAGGGTCACAGGACATCTGCCTGGGCACCTGGTCCCGACCACCTTGGGGCCCTTGGTCCCCAGTGAAGCTATTGGCTATTGGTAAATCTAATATATTGGCTATTGTATAATCAGATTGAATGTTTATTACCCAGTTTGCTCTACACTGGCCCTACTGAATTACCAATTTTTCTAGGGTACTTATCTTTATCAGCACTTGCATACTGCAAAGCACCTTCCTCTGTATGTACTTACCTATATCACTCATATTTTCAAAGTACCTACCTCTCTCATCATGAGATCATGCAGGTAACATGCTTCCTGTCTTAGGGTGACAGCGCTAACAGTACTATATCTATAGAGGAGCAAGGTTGTCACCCTAGTACAGAAGATGTGTTAGCTCTACATACTTGCTGTGTGTGGAAATTGGAAGGAGGTGGAGGAAGAAATATAATACAAATTTTTTATACTCTTTTGATAAAGGCAGCACATGGCTGGCAATAATGCAGACCTCTATTTACATAAAACGTCCACTTTTTGAACAATAAATCCTTATTGTAGCAATTTTACAGCATATTGCAACCCCAATGCCGCTAAACCCAGCGCTCATGGTGCAATCCAGCCTGACCAATATTTAAGAGCGAATATCTTCAGTGTTGGTGTTTGAATTCGGGTTGTCCTTATATTCGACCTGAATATGGCTGTTCGAATTCGCATAGACCGACCCGAAAAACACGGGATTCGACGGTAAAAACTCAACTAACTAGTTTATTGAATGTTTGTGTTTTTTTAACTAACTTTTTTTTTTACAGGCTTTCTTGGCTGTGCAGCTGTGGGAATCCTCCTGTCATTGGGGGATCTCTGGGCACTATAGGTGATGAATGGTGACTTGTCCCCATTCATTACCTATAGTGCCTGGAAATAGTAGTGGAATTGCAGAGGTAATCTGAAGTTCAGTTCCATTGTGACGTCACAGTGGGAAACTGAACTGCAGACCCCTGCAGTTCCACTACAATATCCGGGCACTACAGGTGATGAATGGGGGCTCATCTTCATTCATCACCTGTAGTGCCCTGTGTTGTTGGATAGAGTTTCTCTATCCAAGAACACATAGTACAGGGCTGCAACAGCGATCACTGTTGCCGCGCTGTGCTACTACTATGTATTCTTGAATAGGGTTTCTCTATCCAAGAACACAGGGCACTACAGGTGATGAATAGGGACAAGTCACCTGTAGTGCCCAGACATTTTAGTGGAACTGCAGAGGTCTGCAGTTCAGTTTCTCACTGTGACGTCACATAGGAACTGAACTGCAGATTACCTCTGCAGTTCCAATATGATCTCGGGGCACAATAGGTGATGAATGGGGACTTGTCCCCATTCATTACCTCTTGTGCCCTGTGTTCTTGGACAGAGAAACTCTATCCAAGAATACATAGTAGTAGTACAGTGCGGCAACGGTGTTCGCTGCTGCAGCGCTGTACTATGTGTTCTTGGATAGAGAAACTCTATCCAAGAACACATACAACTAGTAAAGGGTTTCAAGAGCAATCTTGCAGCCTTTAAAAGACCCTAAAAAAAAACTGAATTTTCGCACCATTGACTTCAATGGTGTTCGAATTCGGCATTTAATCACCCGGAGAATTTGTCACTATTTGATCGATTAGCTGTTGAATGGAATAGTGAGATATTTGACCAACACAAATCTAGAGCTAGAAAGGGCAGTGATGGCTTGTTTTAAAGCTTGCTTAATATGCAAATATTTTATAATAAGACTTTAATTATGACTATATTCTGAGGATAGATGCACTTTAAGCTACCAAAGCTCTTGCCAAAGCTACCAAAATTCCTTAAGGATGGAATAGAAAACCATATCAAAAGAAAGAAACTTTTTTGCTTTAAATCAAAGAGTGCATGATATGAAAAACAATTCATCCGTTTTATTTTGATTTTATATATATTGTGCTGCTGTTTTTCCGGATCTGTAGGCACGTTGAATCATACCCCCTCTGGATGGGGTTAAGCCGGGGTGAACACATTAACTGCAGCATTCTGGGTCATTTCACAAGCTTTTGCCCATTACATGGAAATCTGAATGTAGCATCAGGCATTTCAGAGAAGTGTTTCTGGATGGGGCACACTGAAGGCCCCTGGAAATGAGTCCTAGGGGATGTGAGGTCAAGACACTGAGACACCCAGGGACATTAATGTTTTTTTATTCTCCAGAATTTGTGAAGAAACTGTTTCTCCTTTTGTGCTTATGAACTTTCACACATTTCTGCAGATGTCTATTAAATTTACATACGACCATTTATTTTGCTAAAAGCCCTTTTTACCAATAAAGCTGACCTCCAGTGTGCACAGTTGTACCGGCTCCTCTCCTGCACTGCAATGGCTTACTCTGGTTTCTTTGCACACTGTGAGCAATTTGCAGCATGCATTAGAAGTTGCAGCTAGTCAGATGCCCCATGGAGGCTCAGCTGGACTGCTGCAGTCCTTCACAGCAGACCTGATTTGCCTGCATTACGGAGCCAGTGATACGGCTATTATGGTTTGCTATATTTATGGGGACAGCCGACCTGACCTAACCCCCTCTCCTTCTCGAAACCTTATCCCCACCTCCCCAAACACACACATGCAATAAGTCCTGGCTTACTTATCCATCCAGATTGCACAGGACCTCCATAATAATGTTTTTTAGCACAGCAGCAGGGAAGAGGTTAACATTTCGGTCCCATTTGTAGTTCTGACTAAGACCCCATTGTAGAGATTTACCATCACTTCCTGTCTTCCTGCCCCAGCCATAGTAGCCCAAAATTATTTTTTTCCACTGGCCCAGCTGCCCTACAAAAAATTGCAGCTGTTCCAAATCTTGTGGGCCCTCCTTCTCGCTTCCTCTGGTGGGCCCCAGGTCTGACCCTTAAAATGAGTACATACAGAGAGGAAGTGGTTAAGGACTGCAGGAGATCAGTAATAGTATAGACCAGTGGTCGCCAACCTTTCGGACCTCAGGGACCACTAAATTCCTAATTGTAAATCCCGCGGATCATTAATATGAATTTTTTTAAAAACGAGAAATACATTTGTAAAATAATGATCTTCCTAATGGTGCTGAGAAGGGCTGTGGCGGCTCTGATTCATTGATCAGCTCACAGTGAAGTATTACTATTGTTACTATTATCATTAGTTGTATTATCTTTGGTATTACTAAAGAAATGTAAAATATTTGTTTGCTTTTTCTCACTCATTATGGGTTATTGCATCGGAATCTAAGACCAAACAAGAAATTAAAATTATCAAAGTCAAACTATTTGATGCGATTAAATATAACAGTTACAGAAAATACACAGCTAAGGTCATACTTACCTAAAAGAGTATCTGAGAAATAAACAAATAAAATAAAACAATCAGATGAGAATCCGTATTCACGGAGCGGGGTGACGGGGTGTAATGGTGGAAACAATACTGAAGCGTACGGCTCGGCAATGGTTGCCTTATACAATTTAGGACTACACTGACGTCACACGGCGTCTCACTTGTTTTTAAGACTCCAGTACAGTTTGTGAATTTAGTGCACTATAAAGGCGTAAATTGTAATTCAGAATATAAGAATTTATTAGAATAATATTTTTGTTTTATTAATTAAACATAAAAATAAAAAATAAAAATAATGTCCAAATTTTTCTGTGGACTACCAAAATTTTCATTTGGTGACCACGGTTGTAGAGCATTAAAAGAAAGGTGAATACAGTATTTTACAGAAAAAGTGGTATATATTTATGATTTAAGGTACTCATACATTGCTGCGCTAAAATAAATGTCACCCAGTTATTATATAGCTCCAATTTGTAGACAAATGCTTCACCCCTCCGTACCCCACCCCCCGCTTCCAGACCAGCAATATCCAACTAGAATTGCAGGCTTGTTCTGGGTCAAGCCACACACCACAGATCCCATGCATCAATCTTTAATGTTCACAAGCAGCAGTGCCAAACCACACTATTGAAAACACTGACGCGTTTCGCCTCTTTGTGAAGCTTAATCATACAATCACTTCCACTAGGGGGCCAAACGCGTTAGGGTTCTCAACCATGTGGTTTCTCAATGTTATTGGTGAGCAATAAAAATTGCAGCATTGGATTCATGGTGTTCAGCCGGGGACTCAAATGTATTTCTTTGCTTTACAGTATACCCTAGAAGGACCTCCTGATGGACTACAAGTACCAGGTTCCCCTGCCAGCTACTCCAGGGCTAATCCTTAATGTTTGCCCCCTGCACCCCATATTCATGAACGCATATAGAATTTTCTGTTCTCACTGCTCTAATTGCTGCACTAAACACTTCCTCTCCCTGACGGCAAACGTTTCAGATGGCTATAAGACGATTATTAAAGCGAAAGGAGGCGGATTACCCACAAGCGTCAGGACACAAGTAATGTAATAATTGCCTAAAATGTTTCCAGATGTCGGGTATTTTCTATTTGCTTGTAATGTCAGTAATTAGACCCACTAAATGAAGTAGGCCCTTTGCACAAACGCAGCTTTATTTCGTGGCTGAAACGCAACACTGACCAAGAATTTCCAGCATCATCGGCAGCCATTTTCCTGGCTGACGAGAGGTGACAGGGTTTTTTTTTTTTTAATTTTGCTTTTAATAATTTACAATTGTAGGCATTGAAGGCAAGTTTTGTAGCTGCAGCAAAGAAAAAAAAAAGCTTTAAAAAGTATTGGCAAAGTATTAGTGCCCCCTTCTGGGCAGGATGTATATAACACAAAAATACTGGTTTTCCAGTTTATAAAGTATAAAGAGTGGTTCTAGTTTATTAAAAGTACACAGTATAAAAAATGTGCACAATTTTTTAAATGTTATGATAAAAAAATACACAAAATGTATATTAAGTCTAATATTGTAGCTTTTTGTCTGCAGTGATTAGTAGATCAAGTTACACTTTGCTCAATTAAAAATTCAATGATTTATTAACAGATTTTGATTGTAATTATAACTGTTTTACTGTTATCTTTTTGTTGTTCAAAAGTTCCATTTTAATATTAACAAGGGACAGGTAAAGGATTTGGTGCCCCTTCCAAAACTCATTCTACAATCAAATGGACTTTAATGAATGAATCAGTTTTCAACCTTTTTTACAACTTTAAAGGAATTGTCCATTAAAATTATATCTCACTAAAAATGTGGGATATGGTTTAATAAAGAGGAAGTGCCTTTAAAGTTGTAAAAAAAAGTTTAAAATTGATTCATCAACAATGTTGTTCAGTGGCTCAGTGTGAAGTTTCAGTTAGACAAAGGCAGCCAGGAGGCAGGATGGTATTGACGAGCTGTTTTTAGGATAATAAATCATGCTGTGGGAATTATGTTTTTTAATAATTAAAAAAAATGTATACATATAAAAAGGAAACATATAAAATACCAGTTTAAGTTAGGTGTTGGAATGGCTGTGTTTAGATTGGCAGTGAGGTTGCAGCAGTTAACGCTTCCTCATGCCAGGGAACGGCTGCCTTGGGGGAGACGCTACAAGTAGCTTTGACTCATAGCAGCCCAATATTAATATTATTATTATTATTATTATTATTATTATTAATAAACAGGATTTACATAGAGCCAACATTTTATGCAGCGCTGTACATTAAATAGGGGTTGCAAATGACAGACAGATACAGACAGTGACACAGGAGGTGGAGAGGACCCTGCCCAGAAGAGCTTACAATCTAGGAGATAGAGAATGAATGGGAAGGCAGCAAGCTGATCAGTAATTGTCAAATCTGCAGGTGCTGGTTCTTTAAGAACCAGGGTTGCAGTGTGAGCAGGTGGCATGGTGCCAGCTGCCATGCAAGATTCATTGATGCTGCAAAATCCCCATTTGGTATTGCTGGTGACTTTATTTTGGGAGTACTAAATGTCACACACGCATTTCACACTGAACTTATTCACTCTATAAGCTCTTCTGTGTTTGCAGGCCAACAGTATAGAGCAGGCATTGGCAAACTATGGCCCGCATAGGGATGTTTCTCCGATCCTTTGGGTGTTCAGGGGCTCTGGCTGGTGCCACCCCCTGCGGAACACGTCCCCCAGATCTGAGCCTGCGATGGCGGCATGAGACGTTCAGTGGCGTCATGATGGCATAACCCCACCCACTCTCCCATCAGCCAAATCCCTCTGTCAAATTGTTTTGAGATTGTGGCCCCTGAGTCAAAAAATTTGCCCACCCCTGGTACAGAGGAATCATTCTCCTATCTGATAAGTGCCACAGCTACCCTCATTGGATTTAGGGATGGCATTTGGCAGGGTCTAGCCCAGAGGTCACGCCTCAAAGAAGGGATTTTTTAGATTGTAAGCTCTTCGGGCAGGGTCCTCTCCTTCTCCTGTGTCACTGTCTGTGTTAGTCATTTGCAACCCCTATTTAATGTACAGCACTATATAATATGTTGGTGCTATATTAATATGTTTTTTATTGTTATGAATAATAACATTAATACCAATAATAGGGTATGTAGGTAAAAACAGAGATCAGCTTTGAACGATGTCTTTTTTAGCTGAGACATTTTATTTTAAAACTTATAAAATGTTTTCAGGTTTTCTTACAAAATGCAATAAAGCTTTCACTACCAGAAAAACAAAGCATGGCATCATTCCAATCCATCACGGCATTAAGTTTGCCAAGGCAAGGCACTCTGTAAATGTTGTCCGCTATGCCTCAATAAGAAGCTGAAGCCCCATGGGGCCTTTGGTGGTGAACAGTGTCGTACAAACAAAAAGACTTGCAAAACAGAAATGGAACCTAGGAAAATAAAGACGTAGAGTCACGTTTCCTTATGATCCCCTCTCCCCAGGAGGATGAGGTAAAGTTGTTGGCTTGTGCCAGGGAATGTGTTTTACATTTCTTGTCCCCTCCCCGGCTCTCTCCCTCCACAGGAGACAAAGAAATTCAAAAGAAGAGTCGCAGAACCCTGAGCTGCAACGCGTCATTTTTCCAGACGCAGCATATTTCATGTCTTACATTAAAGACCTGTGCGCCGAGCAAACCGTGAGGGACCCGAGACTATCTGTCTCTTATGCTGCATGCCAGACCCCGACTCCAACACAGAAGAGATCAGTTATGAACTTTGGAGCAAAAGTGGAGTCAGTGGGCCTGATTTATTAAAGCTCTCCAAGGCTCCAGAGGATACACTTTCAACTGTGAACTTGGGTGATCCAGCAAACTTGGAATGGATTTCTTCAAAGACATTTGCTTTTTGCTAGCAAATGTTTGGAATCCTGGACTAGATCCATTCCAAGTTTGCTGGATCACCCAACATCACTGACGAAAGTGTATCCTCTCGAGCCTTGGAGTGGTTGAATAAATCAGACCCATTGTCTACAGCAACCAATCATATTTATAGTTTCTGGCATGAACCTGATATGGGCTCTTAAACCAACCTGGAGAGAGATATTTTGACATTTGAAGAGTTAGGTACGAGTAGTAGGGACCCTGGTTGGCAGCTCACAAACATAGAGAGGCCTCTGGGCATTTAAGGAAACCCAAAAGTTATACATTTTTAAGTTGAATTCCAGGTACAACATATTACCCTCCTCTTCTTCAAATGCAAGTTGCCCAAAATGTTCTGGTTTACCTGTGAGAACAGAGCCATGGAAGCTGTATCGGGCTACCAAAGTGCTGCAGGGATAGTTTTGGATCAAATAGAGCCATGGGGCCCCAATATGAATTTGGGGCCCCAAGTACGCAGCATTCAAGCTCCCTGTGGCCCCCTGCCTTTGTGCCAGTTCAGGCCCTGAAAAAGGAAAGGGCCCTGGACACTTTGCCAGTTTGTCCTGTCTTAAAATAGACCTTGCATACACAGAAAGATGGAGGTGGGTCTGGCTGAAAAAAGTTGCATTTGTGTGCCTGGAGTTCAGCTTTAAGAGACCATTTCATCATAAACTGGGTGACTGGTCTTGTATCCGCCCCCTCTGGTAGTTTTCTCCCAGCAGCCTACAGGGGGGGGGGGGGGCTGCTAAGTCCCTCCCAAAGCTCTACTTTCTGACAAGCTATGTGCAATGTAATGATAATGGCACCACTACAAGGTAATATCTGAGTTTGCAAAGGCATTTGGTGCAGAAAAATGGATCTTTTATCATTTATGGCTTTGAAGGATTATATTTTATTGAATGTTTTTTTTGTAGCTTTAACCTTTCTGAGGCTGCATTCAACTTGTTTTGTGTTTTGCAGCAGGTCCAACTGAAATCCATTTAAACTGTAAGCAAAAGCAGGCCCTGTTGCGGTTTTGCATGCATTTCATAAACAAAGTCTGTCTATACAAGCTGTATGAAAGAGCTTCTGCAAAATACCAACTGCAATGTGAAATCACGCAGTATATGATATGATTTGAGCACACGTTACCATCAGCTTAGGGGTTGTGTGTAATTTTTACACTTCTATATAGTTAGCTCTTTTTTTATGGACACGCTGAAAGTTCTGTATAAAACTATTCAGCTCGTCACAAAACATCCACAATAAGACTGGACATTGTGGGTCCCCGCGGAGTGCGTTGTGGAACTTTAGACGGTTTTCTGTGCCACAGGTTACATGTGCTATTCATTCCCTGCGAAGGTATTTTCCTCGGTATAATTCAATTACTATTGTGCTTTCTGCACAGAAATCATTTCAAGACAACCCTGGGCACATTTGTTTCCGATTACAGTCTGCACCTCAAAGAAACGCCGGGCAGACTTGTACAATGGTAGAAACCAGGTTGGATGAATGAAGCAAAAGGAACATTCCATCTTCAATGACCTGATTGGTTCCCGTGGATGAGTGAATGTTATAGATCAATGTTCTTCTTTACACCCTTTAAATGAAGAATTCTGGGAAATTTGTAAACATTATGGGCTCACTTACAGCTAAATTTCAACCAGACATAAAAAAGTCAATAAATGCAATAATGTATTTTTGTTTAAAAAATAAATGTATTTCAAATATCACTATTATTATTACACAGTATTTATATAGCACCAACATATTACACAGCACTGTACAAAGTCCATAGTCATGTCACTAGCTGTCCCTCAAAGGAGCTCACAATCTAATGTCCCTACCATAGTCATATGTCATTAGCACAGTCTAAGGTCAATTTTAGTGAGAAGCCAATTAACCTAACTGGATATTTTTGGAATGTTGGAGGAAACACACACAAACACGGGGACAACCTGCAAACTCCATGCAGCTAGTGTCTTGGTCAGGATTGGAATCTGGGACCCAGAGCTGCAAAGGCAAGAGTGCTAACCACTGAGCCACCATGCTGCCGAGTAGAAAAATCTTCATTTTAATAGAATTTAGTTGCAAGGCACATGTGCTTACTAATAGTACGGCTGTCTGGGTTTGGATAATGTCACATTCCGAAATCTCCCCTTAATATATTTCTGTTAACAACACTGTTATTCGTCCCTCCCCACAGGCACGTTGACTTGGTGTCACCTTTGACTCTGCCTTCTCATTTACCCCTATATTACCCCATATTTAGAACATTTCCAGGTCCTGCCACTTTCACCTATGGAACATCTCCAAAATCTGTCCCTACCTGTCCCCAGAGACCACCAAACTCCTTGTACATGCTCGTATGGACTACTGTAACCTCCTCCTCTCTGGTATTCCACCAACCCGACTCTCTCCTCTACAATCTATTATGAATGCTGCAGCCAGACTCATCCATCCTTCCCACTGCTCCTCTTCTGCTGCATCTCTTTGTAGTTCTCTTCATTTCACCTTAGAATCAAATTCATCTCCTGTGCTTTGCCTTTAAATCCCTTCACAGTTCTTGTCCCACTTACCTTTCTGACCTTATAGAAAATAACCCCCTGGCCACTCTCTTCGCTCCTCCAATGACCTACTAATGACTTCCTCACTCATAACCTCATCACACGCACGGCTCAAAGACTTTTCTAGAGCTGCCCCAACTCCCTGGAATGGTCTTCCTCCTCCTATCCGACTTGCTTCTACTTTTTTGCCATTCAAAAGAGCCCTCAAAACCTTTTTTTTTCAAACTCACCTACCAGTCTTCTTCTGTCTCCTAAACCCTCACTACTTCCCACCACTACATATCCCCCTCCTATTGTGTGATACTTCCCCCACCTCATGGAATGTAAGCTTTTCGGGGCAGGGTGCTCTGCTCTTTCTGTGTCACTGTCTGTATCTGTCTGTCTTTTGTAACTCCTATTTAATGTACAGCGCTGCGTAATATGTTTGTGTAATAAGACAACAGGTAATAGCTCGTGGAACAGATTTCTTTTTGTTTAAATAAACATGGGAGGGAACAACAGTCCCCAAGAGTCAAATATGGGCAGGATAAGGCACAGAAAAAATAGAATATCAGAAAAGGTATAGGAATATCAGAAAATGGAAAAAGGTAGCATGGAGAGGCATTAATAAGATCTTGGACTGGAAGAGATTTAGGGAACAGGATTTGGAGAGGGGAAGAAAGCCACTGGAAAAGGAACGGGCCCAGTGTGTGCTGCGCTACATAATATGTTGGCACTTATTAATTAAAGAAAAAGTCAGGAGGTACCCTTAAAGCAGAACTAAACGCGTGCATACTCATGCAGGTGCAGGAGTTATTTCATTCTGGCATGCACAAGGGAAGCCAGGATCGCCAGGTTTTCCTGGCAACCATTGCCTAGCTTGGCATGTGCAGCTCAGCATTGGTTGCCAGAAAAACCTGGCAATCCAGACTTTTGCACTGAACTGCTCATGTGCAGCTCAGCAAAATTTGACAGCTGGTGATCAAGGAAGTATGTGCGATAACTGCTGAAAGGACATTGCCTGACTTTTTCTGCAATAGCCACCTCTCTGTGTTGGAAAAGTTAAAATTTAAGGAAATCGATAGGATCAATCATTGATCATCATTTATAATGTTACTATTTCTAAACCACATAAAGCAACAGGAGGGTGAATCTGCACCAGATTTTAGCTCAATAGCATCCTAACGCTTCAATCTACAATGTATTGGTACCTGGATAGCCAGGAAAAGGGGATTCTGCAAGTGTGTTACCCCCCTTATGATCATACCAGGTCCCATTTATTATTATTATTAAACAGGATTTATATAGCGCCAACATATTACACAGCGCTGTACATTAAATAGGGATTGCAAATGACAGACTAATACAGACAGTGATACAGGAGGAGAGGACCCTGCCCCGAAGAGCTTACAATCTAGTAGGTGGGGGAATTTCACACACAATAGGATGGGAGATATGTAGTGTGGGAAGTAGTGATGGTTTCAAGTGACAGAAGAAGCCGGGTAGGCAAGTTTGAAAAAATAGGTTTTGAGTGCTCTTTTAAATGAGCAGAAAGTAGGAGCAAGACGAATAGGACGAGGAAGACCATTCCAGAGAGTTGGAGCAGCTCTAGAGAAGTCTTGTAACCGTGCGTGTGATGAGGTTATGAGTGAGGAAGTCATTAGTAGGTCATTGGAGGAGCAGAGAGAGCGGCAGGGGGAGTATTTTTTAACCATGTCAGAGATGTAAGTGGGACAATAACTGTGTAGGGATTTGAAGGCAAAGCACAGGAGCTTAAATTTGATTCTAAGGTGAAATGGAAGCCAATGGAGAGAACTACAAAGAGATGCAGCGGAAGAGGAGCGGAGGGAAGGATGGATGAGTCTGGCTGCAGCATTCATAATAGATTGTAGAGGAGAGAGTCGGGTTAGTGGAATACCAGAGAGGGGGATGTTACAGTAGTCCAGACGAGAAATGATAAGAGCATGTACAAGGAGTTTGGTGGTCTCAGGGGACAGGTAGGGGCGGATTTTGGAGATGTTGCGTAGGTGAAAGTGACAGGACCTGGAAATGTTCTGAATATGGGGGGTAAATGAGAGGGCCGAGTCAAAGGTGACACCAAGACAGCGTGCCTGAGGGGAGTGTTGTTAACAGTTAGATATATGTCAGGGGGGGATTTGGAATTTGAGGGGGGGATGATGATGAGTTCTGTTTTATCCAGGTTGAGTTTCAGGAATCGGTCAGACATCCATGATGAGATGGCCGACAGGCAGCATGAGACCTTATCCAGGACTGAGGGGGACAGGTCAGGGGTGGACAGATAAATTTGGGTGTCATCAGCATACAGATGGTACTGTATGTCAAAGGAGGATATGAGACTACCGAGAGAGGAGGTGTACAGAGAAAAGAGGACCGGTCCAAGGATCTTCACTCAACTGTGGTGGCCAATAGTTGAGAGACAAAACCTCTTCCCCAAAACCTAAAAGTTGTGTGTGGGTGAATTTGTAGTGAAATCTGAAAATTCACCCACACAGAATAAAGAAGCACTTCTTTCGGCATTGCAGAAAAAAAGTAAATTAACACTTACCGATTTAAAGAAAAGACAGCATGTCAATCACAGAAGACAATCAAAGAAGACAGTAGATCCATGTCAATCACATCACCCAGAGAAGTTAATCCCTGTCAGTCAAGATTAACAATGATTGGCAATGTGAACACACCAACACCAGGGTGTAAATGCTAGGTGAATACTACCAGGATATTCACAGGCTGGGGGTGTTGAGGTGACCAAGCTGTGTTGCTCAGCTGCAATAGAGACAACTTCAGGTCACCAGTCTAGTTGTAGTAATGTAGTGTGGCAGGATTGTATAAATCTCAGGATTAAATAGACAGAAATAAATATATTTTGTTTCCCATATAAGTAATTCATAGGATAGGTGTAGCCAGGGTGCTCATGCAGGGATACACTAGCAAGCTAAGGATCATTGGATCAGGAGGCCTTTTACACAGGTTTGTCCTACATAGGTAACATGACAGTGTCTCTTTAAGCCAGTGGTCGCCAACATTTTCAGACCTATTGATCACTAAATGCACGGAATCTGGGCCACACATGTGCAGGGAGCCATGTGTCACTCAAAGGGGAACAAACTTCTGAGGTCTGAGCCTGCAACGAGAGAGGGTCCTTCTCCTGGCTCCATTGGGGGCACATCAGCCAGAGTCCACTGGTTGGGGACCGCTGCTTTAAGCAAAACTCTTCTATAATCCAAAATTTGGTTAGTTCACACGAAGAGAGAGCTTTATTCGGGAGGAAAAAGAAGTAAGATAAACGCTATAAAAATAACTTTATCCAGACCTCTCTATGTTACACGCAGGACGATCTTGGTGGGACTGTGATCATTTATAAGATATAAAGAAAAGCAGACAGAAAGTCTGGCCAACAGGCAGAGACAGCTAAATCCATCACCTGCATGACATCATTGCCTCCCTATGGGGTCATCACACCTTACCCGGGACAGAACCATGTGCGTAATGCGCAAACTACGACCATGTGAGCTTGGTAATGAGCACGCACTTCATGCCTGGTGATGATCTGCCCTGCTATAGTGAGATGAGCTGGAGTACATGCCAGTGTAAAACACGTGGGACTAAATATTGCTAGCAAGCCAAATTACATTTACTAAACACTGATTTAATGTGAAACAATCACAGCTGGATGTGAAAACTACACGAATGCTCAATGTATACACTGTATGATTTGCAGGGTATCCACACAACTCAATGGGTCCTATTGATAAAGGGGCAAACAGAAATAGTCTTATTTATACACAAATAATGTAATATTATTCACTGCATTATCAAAATTGGCAATCGGCTAAAAACATAGCTACGTTGCAGCAGGATTTCCACTTTCAGAAGATCGTGCCTTGAAGATAGTTTGCCATATTGAAAGTGGAGAATTCCATAAACCACAATGGAGATCAGAGGTGTTTGTTGCAAATGCTCTGATTGCTACTTTGCAGCAGTTGTGACTTTTCACCAGCTGCAATGGAAGTCAGAAGTCACCAATCATTAATTCTGGACAAATTGGCAGTTTGGGTATGGCACGCTGTTTTAAATCTGGCATTATAAAAATGCAGATCAGAAAAAAAACGATAGAATTTGAATTTGTTGTCTTCAGGAACTCCGGCCTCTCAAATATCTTCAGCATGCAACATAAACCCAATTGCATCTGATACCTGTGTCCGCCTCTGCATGCCATGGTTCCAACCATTATGTCACTGTGGTAAATCATGGTGCGGTTTATAAAAGTGACAAATTGTATTTGGCCACGTGGTTGCTGTTTTTGTTTTGCATTGCGATCAAGACAACAAACAAAGGTGTTGTCTTGATTGCTGTAATACTAAGATGTGGCAGAGTTGTGTTAATGAGCTGAGCTAATTATTGTTCTGCTATATGACTGCAGCCATGTGCAATAATTCGCTAATAGTGCAGCACTTTACCGCGTGCTGCAAACCATGCTGTTTTGCACCATGGCTCTGAAAGGATCCCAATGCTGCCTGGGGTGCTTACAATGGTTAAACCTCCTTATTCCTTTTCTGAACCATAAATCATCACAGCTTTTATTGTATTAAATATTATCATTATTATGTAGACCAGGTCTTCATGGAACCCTAAGGTCCTCCAGAGGTTGCTGGGGGTTCCTTGACAAATGAGCAGTTTGTACGTCTCAGGTCAGTGTAAGTGACACCAATGATCTTTTTGACTATCTGTAAGGGTGACATTCTTCCCAATGGTCAGCAACATATGAGGAAATTCATCCCACTGACCACCACACTAATGTACTCTGAGCTGTGGATATAGGAATTATAGGAGGGGTTCCCTGAAAGTTATTTCAAGGGTTCCCCTATCTTAAAAAACTGATGTACACATTGCATTTAGTGCAAAAGTGGTTAATGTAAATTAATTTTTACTAACATACATTTTACTAAACTAACTTAATTTATTTTGGTATTAATAAATTAGTACCCTATCCTTTATAGTCTAGTAAATTAATCCTTAAAGTGGCAGTGCCGACATCAGGGATTGGGTAAATCAGAGAGGAAGTGACATCACTGGAGCCTTGGCAGGGCAGGCAATAAAAATATAGTTACCAGTACCAGCAATCGCAGCAGCAGGTGGGAGGGAAAACAGGAATCCCGCAGTCACAGGTAACCCGCAAAGGTTGCTCCACCTCTTCCAGCAGGCACCGCTCCAGATTTCTTCCAACATCCCTGGCACCGGTGCTAAAAAGACAAAACGAAAGGTCAAATCAAATGATACAACTTTTGGGAAATAAAAATACCTTTACAATTACTGGAATATTGCATATAATCAGAATGTGTATGAGAAGTAATCAGAACAAGTACAAGTCCACTTTAATACCCTGAAATCAGAACTCTTACAAATAACAAAATCACCCTGAGAAGAATCAGTCCCATCCTGTCTCACCGATCACTTACTTATCCCACGGTTGATCCGTCTCTGTTTTGTGTTCCGGGATTGACGGACAAATGTGTCAACATTTCATCTTCCCTCCTATGTGTCCTTCTATAAATATTTAGGCTGCAATCAGCGAGCGGTTTATGGTTTGTTACCCGATAATCATTTGGTTAGGAAAAGTAGCCAAATGATTCCAAAGTAGACGGGTTGCTTCCTCTGACAGAGAACTTACAAAGATGTCACCAGTCTGATATTTTTGTATTATTATTACACAATATTTATATAGCACCATCATATTACACAGCGCTGTACAAAGTCCAAAGTCATGTCACTAGCTGTCCCCTCAAAGGGGATCACTATCTAATGTCCCTACCATAGTTATATGTCATTAATACACTCTAAGGTCATTTAAGCCAATTAACCTAACTGCATGTTTTTGGAATGTGGGAGGAAACCGACACAAACACAAGGAGAACCTACAAACTCCATGCAGATAGAGTCCTGGCCGAGATTCCAACCTGGGACCCAGCGCTTCAAAGACCAGAGTGCTAACCACTGAGCCACCTTGCTGCTCTATATATTTTTGTATCGTGATAACACATGTAGCGGCTTGGTGGCATGCAGTGCTATGTTGCAATGTCATCATTTTGAATAGCACACTAAAGCTTTATATACACCCTAATTGCAAACAATCTGATCCATCCTGGCAGAATGATGGACAACCAAGCAGGAAAGACCGCTGTACTTTTCCATGGAAGAGATCACAGCAGGGAGCAGCTCTTTAAACCGCCCCCCTCCATTCTCCATTAACCAGAACAGTGCTATGTGTTCAGTGGACACTATTTATTAATCCATCCTGGCGTATTGATGAACCAAGCGGGAATGATCGCTGTCATTTCATATGGAGGAGAGCACAACTGCTTGCTCCTCCTCCCTCTCCTCTCCTCTCCATAGAAAGGAATAGTACTATGTGTACTTTTAATAAAGATCCTTTTCTGGAAAAAAGGTAACATTTATCCATATTATTATTTTAGTCAGCCACACGAGAAGGTGCATCAGTTCTGAAAGTGTAAGATTTCTGCCCCCCCCCCCCCCCCCCCCCCCCCCCCCCCCCCCGCAGGCTGTGGTTCCTCCCACCAAGCCCCTGGATTACTATTGTATCCTGTCAGCTGGAGGAAGAAACCATGGCATGTATAGGGGGGACCAGGCATCTAATGTTACCAGAAGTGTAAGATAAAAGTAAATAAAAGATTGTTTCCAGCGTCAGAGATCAGACATCTGTATGGGGGCTTTAGGCAATAAACCTGTGTTAAATAGCACATGGTGGTGCATTGCAGTGCATTAGACATGTCACTGAGCCATTGATTTCAATGGGCTACATTCACTAATGCACATTACCTACAATAATTAATTAGGATATTGAAAATGTAATAAATAAAAAGCAGCATTAGCTGGAAAAAGGAACTGTTCCTTGTAGTTATTTGTATCCACCAGTAGATGGCAGCAGTCTTCTAGCCAGGGACTTCCTCTATGCCCAGGCAGTCATGGACCCGCCCATTGGGAGGTATGTTGTCACATTGGAGGTCAGAGTGTTACTATAATGAATAGTTCTCAGACATGAGTAAAGTAACATATTATCAAACAGGACAGTCGTTCCTTGTAACCAAGAATCTTCAATTGATGAAAGAACGAGAAGCCGGCCATCTTTCATTTTGAGCTACAATTATCCGGCATGTGTACACAGCTTAACAATCGTCCAGATTGTGAGATAAAATCTTTTCCCTACACACGATTCATACCGGACAAGGCAAAAACATCTTTAGGTATCTGACACTTCAGGAAGCATCACATGCCTGGTCCCCCCTCTGAATGTAATGGTTCTTTCCTCAAGCTGACAGGACACAATAGTAATGTATGGGATGGAGGGAGGAACCACAATCTACAGAGGGGGAACCAAGAATCTTACACACTCAGAACTTTGGCGGATACAGCTTGTATTGTGGTTTTGAAGACTGTAAAAATTAATGCAGAGATAAATGTTACTTTTCTCTTCACAGAAAAATCTCTTCATCAAAAGGTAAAGACCGCAACACATGGGAATGGATTCAGCTTACAGAGCTGAACTAGTATCATTGTTTTTCCTCTAGAAAATCAATGTTTTAATGTCCCCTTCCCTTCCATAGTTCTTTATTATTCTCATTTCTTCTTCTTTGCGCTAATTTTGCGCAACTTTTCTCATTGCCAGTGACCACGTGACCTTCCCGCTTCGCTTTCTGCCATTTTTGTTCCTCCCCGCTGCCCGTAGTTCTTTTTTTGGCGGCAAAATTCACCGAGCTGACAGCCAAAGGCGGAGTTGTCTGTCATGGCAGAGGATGAGGAACGGCGAACTCAACGTATACAGGTATAGAAGACACCGGATAGCGAGTCGCTCACTAAAATTACTTTATTTATAGGGTAAACCGTGCCCGGGTTCAGTGTAGAAGTCTCCCTACATCCTATCAGGCGCCTCGGATTATTAGTATGCACACAGCGCCACCTTGTGGCGGATGTGATGCATGTGCATCCTGTCGGTGAGTGTTGTGTGCCTGGCGTCATCTAGTGGCTTTCAATAGTATCTACAGCGTCAACAAGCCTGGTTTTTAATGCTTGTATGTGGCGCCCTCTGCTGGCTGTAATAATCTATTGTGATCCATAATTTATGCTTATAGAACAAGAATAAGACTGATCTTCAAGAAGATATAAATTATTACAGCTCTGTATATAATAATACATGTTTAAGTTTTATATAATAAATAAATATATATATAAAATATATATATAAAATACAAAAAAATGCAGCACCCAAATCTGATAAGGTCTTAGCCTCTTACAGCAGGGAGCGGTACTAATACTTCCGCCCCCATTCATTCTTCATGGGGCTGTTACCGGGAGGCAGTGGTTTGTTGGAATGAGGAAGCTGTAAATGCACCACAACCTCATGGCCGGTGTGAACTAATCAGCCCCTGCTGCATCCCCCTATCATGTGACTTGCTACATAGTTACAATGTTGCAGTCTGATCATCGGATAGCAGACTGAGGAAATGCTTCTTCCAGCCTGCAGCAGACTGATGACATCATCAGCCTAGGCAAAGTCTTAAGGCCACTCTATAATCCTAAAGTTGAATTTTTTTCTGGAAATTGAATTGATGGGGTCTGCTATGCACATGTAAATTTTTTGTGATCGTTAACACTCATCCAGCGTGTGAATGTAACCTCACTGTGCTGAATATAAGTTTGTCGTGTTTTTCTCTCTCCTCTCCACCAGCGACTGAAGGCAGCCGTTCACTACACGGTGGGATGTCTCTGTCAGGACATTGCAGAAGATAAGGAAGTCCAGTTCAGCAAGCAAGCCATAGCCGCCATTTCAGAGACCACCTTCCGGCAGTGTGGTAAGTGCTGGTATATACCAATGCAAGTTAAAGCGTACCTAAACTCAGAATTTTTATTTTACATAAAAGGATAGACAACCGTTTTTTGTTTTTTTTTAATTCAACACCCTTTTTTTAAAAAATAAAAAGGGTGCAACACCGCCCCTCAATTCTCGATTGCCTAGGCGATCAAGAATGAATAGGAGCACAGAGTCTCTGGGATACCTACATCACGCATCACGGGAGGCTCTTGGCTGCTCTCTCTTCAAAAGGGAAAAAATTGGCGATCTCACGCATGCACAGTGAGATCGGCAAGTATTTTCCACAATCAACGTTACCCGATCTCGTGCCTGTGTCAGGTAACGTTGGGAGGAGAACCCTGAAGAAGAGAGGAAAAGATGGCAGCGCCTGGCACTCCCTCTGTGCCGGCCCAAAGACACATACCGGGACGATGCAGGACCCCATGGAAGAAACCTCCCGACGGATCAACTGCGCTGCAGGATTGAAGGTAAGTGTGATTTATTTTGGGGTAGTTTTGGGTTTACTTGCTCTTTAAAGCTGGGTGATCATCACATTTTCAATAATATATAAAAGGGTTGCAATCTCTTTTATATAATGGGAAAAATGTGTTATTTTGAGGAGGTCGTCTCACCTTCAGCCCTGGCGGTAAAGACTGAAGCAGAAACCCACAGCCTCCTGGGATACTTACAACACACACATGCTCCTTCTGTGTATGCCTCAATATTCAACCCAGAAGTGTTTTAAAGCTGGGTGGTAAGAAGCTGTAGGCGGGTGGCAGCCCCTGTATTGTGACCCAACTATACAGTAATCGCCTAAAAAACATCCAGGTGGGGACTGAAAAGCATCAAGAGGCTTTCCTCAAATGTCAAAAATTGATTAATCTCACACATGCGCAGTGAGGTTGGTACTTTTTTTATACATTTGGAGAAAGACACATCACCTGATCTCACGCCTGCGCAATGTGAGATTGGGTGAAGGAAAAACCCGGAAGAAAAAAAGATGGCGGCAGCAGACAGAACAACGAACCCCAGAGGGAAGTCGAGACAGCCTGGGATTTTCTGGCTTTGGTTTGTGAATGGATTAGGTATGGGCTGTTCTCAGGTAAAGGTGATTTTTTTTTTTTTTATATGAAAATCTGACACTTTGTAACTTCTTTTAAAATAAATTTCTTATATTAATAATCAAGAAATCAATTGTGTTTATAAATTGAATTTCCTCTTTTTCTGCTTTATTATATTTTGTTGTTATTATTAATATTATTACTAATATTATTATTATGTTTTCATGGCAATAATTTTCAGAAACCTTCATATTTCTCTTCATATTTTCCCACAAACCAGTTTTCTAAAAAATTGCCATTTATGTTCCTTGGCCCTCCTTTATTTAAATTTTCTGCCACATGGCAGATTCCTTTATCTCCCCACACTTTCACGTCACATTGTCCTTTTTAGGCTTCTGAACAATTCACGTGAAGTGCTTTATCTTGATGTCCTTCCAAGATCTTTAATTATGAGTTACCCCCATCTCTCTAATTAGAAATCTCATTTCCATTTTTTTCTCACTCTACAGAAACATTTGCAAAAGACCTTGAGATGTTTGCACGGTAAGTGTGAGGAGGAGATTATAACCCTCATTATGTTTTTCTTACTGCTCCTTTCGGCCTACTTGTCCTTAGAGTGGCGGATTCCTGAAGACGATGAGAGTCTACAGCGCGCATTTTAATGATACTCTCACATACTAACCCCCGATATCTATCTATTCTTTTTTTTGTAAACTTTGCAGGACAACCATTAATGAGACTGTTAGTCATTTAAAACCCTTTTCTGTCCATTTAAATCTCCAAGCAAAACTCTAAATACATACATCTAAATCTCTCTCTCTTTCACTCTTTTCCGCTCTCTTTCACTCTCTTTTTTTTTCTCTCTCCCTCTCCCTTTTTATCTTTCTTCACTATTTTTCTTCACTTTTGTCAGCATTATTCTTGAACTGTAGCACCTATTTATATTCTATTTATAAAGAGAATCTGACATTCCCTGGTGGAGAATCAGTTACTGCTATTGCAACACATAGACCTGAAAGATTCTCCACCACTAATCTCCTGTTTATAAATAAAGCCCTTTGTGTCACCTTTACTTTGTTTTAATTAAAGTCTGGTTATACAGGGATTGTAGGAGGATCATTGCAAGTCAAATTTAGGTACTTTTTTTAAATGAATACATACAGCATTCATCCATGTTTTTATTATTATCTGGATTTGACTTAGCATTAAATCTTTAAATTATTACCCTTTTAATGCTCATGCTGTAAATCCGACTCCCAGAATAATTTGATCTGTGCACCCTCCCTGCTTTAATATCATCAGGAGTTGTGATCCGTCATTATTGAGTCACCATGATGGGTGCAGGAAGTTCAGGAAGAAAATCTATTGGCTCGAGACCAAAATTTGTTTCTTCCTAGGAAAGCATGAGAGCTTTATTTTCATCCAGGTAACTGTATTATCTTATCACGTCTCTCTTCCCTTCTCCCTCCCGCTCTCGCCCTCTCGTTCTTTCTTTCTGCCTCTCCCTCTCTCCTTCTTGTTCGTTTTTTCTTTCTCTCCCTCTCGCTCTTTCTTTTTCTCTCTCTCGCTCTGTCCCTCTCATTCGTTCTTTCTTTCTCTCTCTCTCACTCTCTCCCTCTCATTCGTTCTTTCTCGCTCTCTCCCTCTCGTTTGTTCGTTCTTTCTCTCTCGCTCTCTCCCTCTCATTCGTTCGTTCTTTCTCGCTCTCTCCCTCTCATTTGTTCCTTCTTTCTCTCTCGCTCTCTCCCTCTCGTTTGTTCTTTCTTTCTCGCTCCCTCCCTCTTGTTCGTTCGTTCTTTCTCGCTCTTTCCCTCTCGTTCTTTCTTTCTTTATCTCTCTCGTTCTCTCCCTCTCGTTTGTTCTTTCGCTCTCTCTCTCTCTCTCCCTCTCGTTTGTTCTTTCTCTCTCTCTTGCTCTCTCCCTCTCGTTTGTTCTTTCTTTCTCTCTCCCTCCCTCTCGTTCATTCGTTCTCTCTCGCTCTCTTCCTCTCGTTCGTTCTCTCTCGCTCTCGCTCTCTTCCTCTTGTTCATTCTTTCTCGCTCTCTTCCTCTCCTTCGTTCTTTCTCTCTCTCGCTCTCCTCCTCCTGTTCCTTGGTTATTTCTCTCTCTCCCTCGCTACTTTTTTCTCTTGCGCGCTCTCTCTCTCCCTCTCGTTCCTTCTTTCTCTCCGCGCTTTCTCTTTGCCTCTCCCTCCCGTTCCTTCTTTTTCTCTCTCTCTCGCGTTCTATCTTTCCCTTGTTCTTTCATGAAAGCCAGGTTCAAATAATGCACAGTTGGGATTCTAGCTCCCAGAATGTTCAATTTCTCTTATAGTGAGCCTGTCCCTGATCCATTTTTATTACAACTGAACAATTTCACCATACACAGCTGCCAAATCCAGGTACGATGTCCGCACAAGCCTCATGAAATAAACAAAAACCTTCCCAGATGGAGCCAAATCTTTCATCATTTGTGTCTCACATACTCCCGCTCCCAGACACTGCAGCTTACAGGGAGGAGTTTCAGCAGTAAAGGCCGTGCTGTACATCAAGAAAACAGCGGGCAGGATTAGGTGCAGCTAGGAAACAATACTGATAGCCGCATCCCCTGCAACACTTTATAATCTCACTGTAGTGCAAGCAGGTTCAACCTACATGAAAGTGACAACTCCGATCTGAATTCAGGAGCCGTGCAGCATCATTGCCACACCATGAAAGGGGAGGTACATTGAGAGAACTTCTCTGTAAGGATAAATAGGTATTTGCGGGACTTTGCAGAGACTCCAAAAGAAAAGTGTTGCTGTAAAGTCATTCAGAGATTACAGGAACCTGACATAGGTCTTAAAGCCGCTCTGCCCTGCTTGAATAGAAGCCCTGTTTACCGAGGGCCGTGTATGAATTGTGCTTGGTTAAATTACAAACAGGTGTCAGCACAAGATTTGCTTTAATTACCTCTCTGAATTGTTCAGATTAAATTCCTCTCCTCCTAGAAGCAGATAAACACGTTTTTAGGGTCCTCTGAACTCGCAGGTGTCACACTTGTGCACACAAGGAAAGCTTTCTGTGATAGAATGTGGATGCTTTTGTGTTTGTAAATTACCTTCCACGTAACAAATCTTTTCTGCTTCCCTGCATCTGTTTGCTTTCTACGACTTTGCTTTTTTTTACAACTTTTTAATGCTTTTTGTGCAGTACAATAGTGGATAAAACTTACATGCCTTGTACTGATGATTACCCTTTAACCAAGACATTTCAGTTTTCCATAGATTGAATTATCAAAAAAAATCAGGCCTGAATTGAGTTTTATTTTAATAGCAGATATGTAAATGGCAGTTTGTTTCTTCTGTTGAGTGCTACGGGGCCACAGATCCCGGGGCATTTTTGTGTGCTCATTTGTTGGCTGACAGCCTGTCCCCACTTCTTGTACTTCCCCAATATGAGCAAATTGCAATGTTCAATAGGAAATTTAAATGATCATAAAGGCACCTGGAGATACAAGACGTTCAGCTGTACATCATCAACTTAAAACTCACTTCAGGGTTCCTTTTCACTGGCTGCATTCTTGTTCTGAAACAATAGGGTAGTAAAACCAGGAGCAAGGTGGAAAGCATGGCATCTGCACTTATTAAAGCAAGTCAGCAATGGCCATTGTCATATATCTGGCTTGTGTCAATACTTACGGACCTAAACTCAAAATGTTTACTTTACATAAAAGGGTAGACAGCCCTTTTATTTAAAGTAAAAGTTGTATTTTTTTGGGTGCACCTCCCCTTTCTGTCTTTATCGCTGCAGAGAATGGGTGCGCAGAGCCTCCCTGGATACCTACGTCATGCATCCTGTTAGGCTCTTTAGCTGCTCCTTCTGCGCATGCCTGACATTAAGGCAAACGCAGAAGGAGCCCTTTTTTTAATGGAAGAAAAAAATTGACGATCTCACTACGCATCTTCTATTAAATCATTATTTTCCCATCTACGTCACCTGATCTGTGCAGTGTGAAATCGGGTGACGTAGGAAGAAGAACCCGGAAGAAGATGTCGGTGCCCGGCGCTTCCTCTGGGCCGGACTGTAGACGGATAGCAGGACCCAATCCATGAAACCACGTAACGGATCTGCTGAATTAAAGGTAAGTGTTTTTTTTGTTTTCAGTTTAGTTTCGCTATAAATGTATATAGTCATTTTGATATATTGCACCACCAGTTGAACCAATCAGATATCTAGTTTTATTTTCAAAGAACAATATATAAAATCTTAAAATCACAAACTAATTTTGCTCCACTTGCATTCTCTCCCAATTGTCTACTCCTCGGCTTTGCTGGGTTTTTTAATTTCCATACAAGAATAATAAAGGATTCCACAATGAAGCAACCAGCAGTAACTGAATGCCTTGATGGATATCATGGTGTTGTACTTGGGGCCTTTTGTGGACTCCATTATTGTACACGATTGTTAGCTTTGGGAAACAATTCCAAGTTTGTCCCTGATTTTTAAAAAGTCCCTCATCAACCTGTTCAACAACAACTAATACTTCAATATTATGCTGGCATTGTAATGCTTATTTCAATCCCTTCTTAATATTAATATGCAGAATGTAGCCACTGGAGACCTGGAATATCTTTGGTATAAGCAGAGGTAACTATGTTAAGGCGCTGCTTATATTTAGGGTAAGTGTCAGTGCCGCCTTACTCTAATTTATGTAATGGTTATCAGCCTCTCCTGCTGGAGGCGCTGTATACCTGGGTATGATGAACTTCCACTGGCCACCAGCAGATGGCCACATCCAAGAAGATCTCATTATGCAAAAAGTTGGGAGCTCCCTATTTAAGGTTTTATCCTTGCCAGATCCTCCGTGTTATTTGGCCTGCTGTGCTCTCCGGCCCTGATCCTGTTTCTTGTCCTATGACCTGTTGATCATGACCTGAGCTTGACCTTTGTTTCTTATAAGTTTGTTAGTTAGTTGTTTTTGGTGGTGTTTGCCATTTTCTGGATTGTCACAGTGTTTTTCACATTATTTGTTCTTATTCCTAAAATAATTTTGACTTCATCCATCAGTGATCTTGCATCAGTTACTGCTATTAGTGATCTCCTGCTGTACTGCTTGTGCAGTTCGTAACAATTTTCCCTTCTGTTATTTATCTCAAAAGTTTTTTTTTCTTTGTGTAGGCACGGGAAAAGATCTACAATTAATGTGGATGACGTGAAACTTCTTTGCAGACGGAGCCGATCTCTGGTAATATTATAAATTTGGTATATATGATGGAGGGGTGAATGTCTCCCTGTTACCCTGAAATCAAAAACATTAGGTAATCCTTACTCACCTTATACTCTAGTTCAGTGTTTTTCAACCAGGGTTCCCTCAACAATGAGAATTCTGTGTCTCTAAGGTCAGTTTAACCCCCCTGGCAATAATTTCGAGTGTGGCTCGGCGTTACCGCTTTCAGCATGTTTTTTTTACCCTGAGCCACACTCGGCATTACCACCTGGAGGGTTAAACTGACCTTAGAGGCACAGAATTCTGAAACATGCTGAAAGTGGTAACCCCAGGCCATACACGGAGTAGCTAAAAACATTAAAAATAAACACCTAGCTTGTCCTATCGGTGTTCTCTGGCGTCCTGCCCACCAGATCCCAACCTCGGGCCACGTCCTCTTCGTCCAATCCTTAGCTGGTGAGTGAAGGAGTTCCCAGTGGCATCGGTGCGCGTAGGAAGCGCGGCTGAAAATTCAAATTATTTTGTATTTGATTCAATACAAAATAACTATTGAATCCAATACAAAGTAATCCTTATATTATATATGCTACTATACAGTTATATTACAGGTTTCACTATTTTTATGCACCGTTATTTTAACAGGTTTTTGTGTTTTTTTTTTTATTTAAAGATTATTATTACATTTAATAAATACTTGACATATTTCAGTGAGGTATGCCTAAGAATTACAGGCCTATAATCTAAAATAAATTTCCATACAAAACAATGTACCACTAATACTGACATAATTAGAACGCCAGGAGGTTAATTGATCTTTTTGTCTCTCTGTAAGGGTTGGGACATTTTTCCCACTGGCCACTAAACTAATCTACTGTGAGCTGTTGATATAGTAATTTTAGCAGAGGTTCCTTGAGGACCTGAAAGTTAATTCAAGGGTTCCCCCATGTTAAAAACCTTGTCTGTTTTAGTTCATTGACACTTTCTTCAAAAGCCTTCCCCCTTGATCTTAAAAAAAAACTTGGGATCACATTTTTATTAATTTTTATAGGAGAATGCACTGTGCATTGGTGTACTCCCACAAGATTTAGAAATCCTCTGCTTTATAAGGGTCTCAGGAGAATATCGCCCTTACCTAGATAAGGTCATTGGAAGCATGCAATGTGGCACAAATACTTTTTTTCTTGCTAATAAATAAAAAAAACTGCAAAGGTCTGCTTTTCTTTGTCCTGTTTTCTGTAACAATTATAATGGATGAGATGCTTCTATTGTGCATATACTAATGCTCCTTCTTCCATATTTTAGCACTCCCACATTACCGCCTTCAGTGATGAGATTGTTTCCAACAACCAGGAGCAGAAAGAGAAGAAGAGGAAGAAGAAATCGGTCAGTGGTGGAAAGGCAAAAAGACGGTCGGATGGTGACTCAGCGGTGCCGGACACTGAAGACCAGTCCATGGAGTAAGGCAGTCGCATCATTCAGACCTAGATAATCCTAAATTTTTCCTCTGTAACAGGTCTGAGCTGACCTAATTTTTGTACTTTATGTAAATATTAAGGTAAAGTAGTATATGGTAATGGGTAACTGCTATATATATTTGTGTGTTATTATACTGTCATTACATTGAATATTAAGTGTGCACACATTTTCAATAATAAAAAAAATGTTACTTGACTATTCACGTGTAGATTTTGTCATGTCATTAGTACATTTTTACAATTCAATTCATTTAAGTCTATTAAACTATGCAACAAGTATAAGTAAGCATAACAATTAAATATTCCATCATAGCAGTGACAGCCCCCTAATATGACGGGTGTGTTTTACAACCAATTGCTGAGGACAAGGAGGTGAGTGCTATAAACCAGCAGTCACCAACTGGTGGTGCGCAGAAAAGGACCCCACTGGCGGGGTGCATTGGCCAGAGTTGCGGACCACGTCCTCCGTACGAATCCCAGGCTCAGGGAAGTGGGGTGGGCTGTGTCTCTGGACACAACCCAGAACACAAAGGCTCAGATCTGCGATGGGAGAGTGGGCAGGGTTATGTCATCATGACGTCACTCTGGGGGAGGATTCTCCCCCCTTGAGTGATACCCGGCTTCCCGCGCATGGGTGGTCAGGAGCCACTAATTTTAGTGGTCCGTGGGAACCGACCTCTGCTATAACGTCTTTCATTTCTCTTATCCACTATAAATACTTTAGTGTCTTTTTATAAAGCATTGAATCTGATTTACACCAAACATTCTTTGGTAAAGAATCAAATGCCGCCAATAAAAACAAAACCTAGGGAATTGATTCCCTTTCAAAATAAAACTCCCTATTTTAGTGCCAGGCTATTGTATTGATAAAGTTTGATGTATTGTTGTCCAAAACTTTCATATTATTTTGTATGGGCTTTTTACAGCCCTGGTATATAGCAATGTTGGTGGATGGGGCTTGGAATAAAAACTCAACCTGTGTCTTTCCAGCATGCAGATGTTGTTGTAGGCTGCTTTGTGCACATGACTAGCAGCAACAAGATGCTTGTTCCTGAAGCCATTGTTTGCATTAAATATAGGAACTGCTGCAAAAACAGCAGTGATCATACATGAAAAAGTTTAGGGGGGGAGTCAAACACATTAGATCAAATGAAAGATGCTTAGAATCCTAGATTAAAGGGTCTTCTCCTCCTGCTGTGTCACTGTATGTATCTGTCTGTCATTTGCAACTTTGATTTAATGTACAGCGCTGTGTAATATGTTGGAGCTATATATATCTTGTTTATTAATAATAAAGGGGATCAGGAGGCATAGTTTTTTAGTAGTGGTTTATTTCATTGCTGATGTGCTCCTGGTATCAATTATTCACATTCAGCTGCCCCATACAGTAATTACATTTTTTCTTCATCACCTCCCAAACTAACTTTTTCTTTGCAAATGATTCTTTTTGTCTTTTGTTCCTCATTCCTTTTTTAAGCCCTATTTTCAATTGGCACTTCAAGGCTTATAAATTTCAAAAAGAAATTTAAGAAATCTTCATAAAAACGTCATCTGCCAGAAGATTAAAGCTTTTTGAGACTTGAATGACTGCAATGATTTCCTATTTACTTGCCAATTAAAACTATCAACTTTGGAGCTCATTTCACGCTTTACAAAAAAGAGCTCTTTGCCCTCCCGGCACATTACCTTCTCCAAATACAGGTTTAGAGACTCCGAGAAGCCTATTTGATAAGTGCTGTGGATTGTGCGTCATGGTTGGGGTGTCTTCTCAGTCAAACATATAAATAGAGAGCGTTTAGGTGAGAATAAAAAACGATCGTGAGAATTGTACCCAGCGAATGTCTATCAGCATGGTCACCGCTCAGATTTTGCTCATTCTCTTGGCATTCTGCTCTGTCCAATCAGCTGTACCTATCCGCCGAGATAAAATCACAGCTAGCACCAGCATGGTATGTATCAGAGGGACATCTTTATTATTACTTTGTGCAGTAATATTATGTTCTACATTGCTTCAGGAACTGATGTGTGCAAGCAGAAAATTCTTATGTCACCAGAGTGTATACATATCTGTAACAGGATGTACAATAATGACAAATCAATGGTGACCCTAATCCCATTATTACTTCCATCTGCCTTTTACTGCTTTCAATTGATCCAGGCGAGTACAGATGAGACGCTGGGGCTTGCAGCTTAGAGATGTAGTCGCCCTTCTTGTACTTTGGCCTATTACGGTCGATTTGTGTTCTAGATTCAGGCATTGATTAATCTTATGTTAAATTGGGGATGTAAGAAACAAAAGAGAAAGGGAAAGTATATAGTGATTGACGGCAAAGGGAGAGACCCACAGGGTTACTCATTGATTGAGTTCAAATGACATATTGCTTTTATTGCAGTCAGACTACGGAAAGATGAATTCGGAGTGGTTGTAAAGGCTTCAGCAGATTTGCTTTATTGAAAGAGCCTCGAGGGTTTCATTGGTCTGCTAACTCAAATTAAATATTGTTGTTTTATTTTGTCTTAGATGTGTTTTTACCCATAGACCTGGTTGATGCTGCAGCCATTGGTATAAGTGTATAGGAAAATCAGGGGACAGGGCGCAGGGGTGCATAAGTGTGGTGTATTTAGGGGGATAAGTCTGGGACATCTATCTATCTATCTATCTATCTAAAGCATGGCAGGTGTACAATTTGCATAGGTTGAATTGCAGATGTTTTGGCTGATACAATTCACTGCTGCAGCAAAATTAAATGATAAAACAAGCAATATATCCATCATCAGTTGTGGAAGTAAATGTGAAATAATAAAGCTTTTCCCATTGGTGGTGAGGTTGCGGTGTGTTTACTGCTTCCTTGAGCCAGGGAACCATTGCTTCTTGTATCTTCTCCAATGGCTTCTCGTTACATGTATCTTCTCCCAATTGCTTCTCGTTCCATGTATCTATTCCCAACGGCTTCTCGTTACATGTATCTATTCCCAATTGCTTCTCGTTACATGTATCTTCTCCCAATGGCTTCTCGTTACATGTATCTTCTCCCAATGGCTTCTCGTTACATGTATCTTCTTCTCGTTACATGTATCTTTTCCCAATGGCTTCTCGTTACATGTATCTTTTCCCAATGGCTTCTCGTTAGATGTATCTTTTCCCAATGGCTTCTCGTTAGATGTATCTTCTCCCAATGGCTTCTCGTTACTTGTATCTTCTCCCAAAAGCAGCTGCATAGAGAATGAATAGTGGCTGCAGTGAGTGGTATTAGTACTGCTCACTTTGCCCACTGTCAAAGGGGCAAACGCTGGTTCTTTAGGAACCAGTGCTGTGGTGCAAGTGTTTGAGCAGCTCCCGAGATGAGCAGCACGTGACCACTCGATCCCAAGATCTGGCCTTGCCCTGTGGCTTTAAATTCATCGTAATTATTGTATAAGTATCCAAATGTGACTTAGTATCCATTCCTTATTCATCATCAATCATACTGAAAGAGGGAGCAGAATTATTGGGAACCAGGTGTGCTGCATGAAAACATATGTAGTATGGAGTTTAGAGGAGCGAATAGAGGGAATAACTCATCAGTTTGCTGCTGCTCTTTTACAGGCCAGTCACAGGGATAGAGATATCGGTCAGACACTTGCAAATAGTGCATTCCACTGGGCTGTTCTTCAAAGGCAAATGAACAGAAATACAAATACTTTGGCATCTATATATAGAATTCAACTGTGTATTTAGCTATTTTCATAGAGGTCAGCCTTCAGCCTCATTATGTTATTTCTGGAAGCATTATTTCATTAAACAAGCCTTTTGGGTCCTCTTTCCACATAAAAAAGCCAGATTAAAAACCTCATATAAGATATGGCCACCTGCACAGGCGCAGCATAGAACATGGCCGTTCTCAGATAAGTGCCTTTATATGTCTAACCTAATAGGAGATCGCATCAAAAATAAAACCAAGGTGAATTGAAAGGAAATCAATGCTGAAATAAAGTTATGCAAGAAAGATGGAATTGTGCATTTGGACACAGGCTGGGCCTGAGCAGTTAATTAAATCCCCTCTGTTTTACAGGCTCCTATTTCAGAGATTCATTTGCTTCTTTTTTTTTTTTTTCCATTTTTTTGAAAAAGTTCCAGGAAACAGTCCATAAATGTAACCATTAAAGCAGGTTATTACATTAAAATCGTACGCAGAAGTGCAGCCTCGGAGCTTGGCAGTACATTATCTGTCAGAATCTGTCATTTTCTTCCGAATTGCCGGTAGAGTGATGTAGAAAAGGTTAGGGCCCTCCGTCTTTAAAGAACCACTGATGTCACGCAAAAATAATGGGGCCATAGAATAATTAAGCCTTTGATTTGTTCTCTCTGTCCCGTTTTACTAACATCTGTGTAAAAGGAAGAGAGAAAAGTAAAATTATCTTATTTCACCGTTATCAAATGCCACGGGCTTAAATCAAGGCAACGAGCGCGTCTGGGGGGGAAAAAAAGGATCCATTTGCCAAAGATTTAGCTGCACGAGTAGCAAATGTAACATATTAACTTGCCTGGCAGCCGGGAAATTAAATCAAACATTGAGTTGTCATCATTTATTTTTCCGTACGACCTGGGAATTGGTTTAAACTAGAGGGTTTTTTAAGGACTGGGCCTAATCTGAAAGGGAGGAGGAATTATTTATAGAGAACAAACAAACATGTTGCATTTGATTAAAGGACCAGTAAATCTAAAATACAAATTAATTTTATGTAAAAAAAATTACAATACTGTTTTGAAAAGTTATAAAGTCTCTATGTCCAAAACTTTAACTGGTACTACAATCACATTTGCTATAGATAGGTTTCATGAAAAAAAGGAATGCCATATGTCTCTCAATTAGAAGGGTTACTTCAAACATGTCTGTACTCCACACATTTCCCAGTTTTATATATCTTCATATATGTTGCAAGTAATACCGGAAATCTAGCAAGCTCCCAATTTATATGGATAATGAGAAGTGAATTATAGTATACTCTTAGCAACAGAGGCCACCCTAGGTACTAAATAGGTTCAAAGGAGAGGAAAGACAGAGGGGGTTTCTTTCTGGCTAAAAATAATATTTCTTTATGTGGAAGAATGTGGTTACATACATTATAGCAGTCAGCAATCTTTTTTGGCCACTAGGCCATTTCAGAGGTAGGCAGGAGCACACTAGGCCGGACTTTCCCCCGAGTCCTGCCCTAATGGCTCCGCCCCTACCAGTAACGCCCCCTGAAGGAAGGGAAATCCCTCTCCTCCGCAATGCATACAGAGGAGACGGAATGTTCCCTATTTACCCCGTTGGCGGAAGTGTAAATAGGGAAGAAGCCACAACAGGGAGGCTCAAGAGCCACATGCGGCTCTGGTAGTTTGTTCTGTCTCCGCTGTGGGTTGGCAACCGGCATTAGGCCAGATTGGCCAGGGGGCATCAAGCCAGAACAAACTACCGGCTAGGCTGTATCTGGCCTAAAATCCAGAGTTTGCCGACCCCTCTATTATAGGGTACAGTTATTCATATTCATAAGTAGAACAGGTTCTAGTATATACATACAGTTCTAATCGGAGCTGCAGAGGCGCTGGCTGTGATCCAAAGAACTCTTCTAGCATATTTATCCTTTAACCCCACAAGGGAAAATCTCTGTGGTTTCTCTTTCACGGCACAGCATAGCACTGATACTGTCCTACCATTTACCATATTTTGGCTTTACTATATCTGGATGGATTTCTCTCTTAAACATAATTTCCTGCCCTATTTTTACTAGAACATTACCTTTATGGTCTCTGAAAAACCCCAGAGAAAGCCCAAGAGGCAATAAGTGTCGGGATCAGATACACCTCGCTCGATTTCCATTACTAGTACTTCAGCTATATTAGGAGCTTTATGTCTATTTTGATGAAGTAGAGCGTTCACAATCGGGATATTTGAACAAATACTACCTCTTACTCTATGTTCAAATACCAACACCTATACTGCTTAAATTTGTTTTGTCATTTTTTTTTGTTTGGTACACACGTATACCAATTGTCACCAGTTGGCTTCCACAAAAGTGGTGAGAGCCCTGAGAAGGGCTAAGGCGCAGAGTCCAAGTGGCGACCAGGTCTTCTCCAGAGCCTCCAGTGGTGAGGATGTTGCGCTGCTGATCATCATGTTAGCTGTCTGTAAGGTGGTCTTCTTTCCCCTGACCCCCAATGTATACAGGTGCTACCCCAACCATCATTGTAATAGGCATTAAGGGGGCCGCCTCTTACTGATCACTGTGGTTCAGTAAGTGTAGCATGAACTGTAAATTGAAATGTTTTTAGCAGGGGTTCCCCTAAAGTGAACATTATTTCAAAGGTTCCTCTATATTTTAAAGGTTGAGAAAGACTGGTATTGGGAGTAGGAGTTTTAGGAGTACATTGGGGCAACGCTTGAATATTCCTCTGATTCTTGCATCTCTAGAACTGTAAACCTGCAGGAGGAGGCAAAAACTTGAATGTGCCCCACCAGGGAACTTTCGTCCTACAGAACAAGGTGCCACCTTTTAATATACCTCTGATGTACAATATCTTTCATGCAGTTCATAAAAGAGCACTTCCTATCTTTATTTTTTTTAAACATTCTTTATTTTCTCAACTAGGTTATGCATACTTTAAATATCCAGAGTTTAACAAAGATGAGGGAACATCGTAAACAAGGGATGGAAAAATGGGATAGGAATGGCAATTATCAGTCAGCAGGATTTTCTGAAAATGTTCCTAGTATCTAGTATAACCTGATTTGTTGAAGTCACTGAAAGTAAGTAGGTTGATAATAAGCCAATATGCAGATCTCCTCGTCTAAACACATATTCTATGAAGCACAGAATAGTATATGTGCACATCATGGCAGCTATACCTTCTCCAATATGTAGTCTGAGCTTCACTCGATCTTTGGCACCTCCATCTTGACCCGTCCTTGTTCCAGGTCCTGATTCTTCCACAACTTCATTAGCCAGGTTAGGATGATATTAGATTGTCTAGCTTTTAGTTGTTTTTTTACTAGTTTTCATTCAATATGTTTATTTTCTTCGTTTGCTGCAGGAAATAGATGAGGTCAAGAAAAACAATCTCCTTAATGTTCTTTTGGCCATACTGGACTGGGCATCACCGTGGTCTGATGTCGACACCGTAAACAACGATGATCCGGAGTTCCAGTACAGATCTCAAAGGTCCATGTACAACCCACCCATTGCCCGGGAGAAGGGCATGTGCAAAAATTTCTTCTGGAAGACCTTCTCTGCCTGCTAAGGCCCTTACTCTCTTTTTCAGTATTTGTAAAATGTACATGGCCTTGTATCGCACCTCAGCTGCTCATCTGAACATTTTATGTATCACTCATATAAACACCAAAGGCCTCACAAATTTTAATGATCTAATCTTTATATAGCACTAACATATTAGCAGCCCTCTGAGGACCTCAAAATCTAATATCCCTATCACAGTCTAAGGACAACTTTGGAGGGGTAGCTAATTACATTAAATAAAGAAAGAGAAGAAAAGAGTTTTTTTTCGGTTTAAATATATTTGAAATAAATCACAGCAGCAAATTAGTACAAAATATTGCAAAATTTGTTTGATCAGTGGCATTTAAACCATGCAAGGTTGGAGGGGGGGGGGGCTCATTTTTCATAATATACAAGCACTTCTAATGTAGCAAAAGATGGATCTGAACCAAGAGGCCTAGCAAGTGAAAACCTTACTATTACATTTTTTGAGTCTATTACAACCCAATGCGTTTCTCCTTACCGGCTTCCTCAGGGGAGCTTGAGACATATAGTCTGATAAATTAGGCAAAAAGCATACATATATAAGACAAATAAAATAGTAAATGTGATCAAAAATGGGGGTTTTCTCCCTTAAAATTGGTCATCTATAAAAGCAGTTCATTGTCGTTTATAACAACCCAAATGGCTGATACTCTAAGACTCCCTCATCACAAATCACAACCCAGGAGGCTGAGCACACAAGGAAAACTTCATGTATAATTTTCAGATATATGTAGACCATCAAGTAAAAAGTTCTTATCTAGGTATTTGATTGTAAATTATAATTGGGGTCTAGAGTACATAAAGTGTAACTTTATAATATATTATAGTACATAATAGTACATAATATAATGGATGGATTGGATGTGTTGGATCAAGGGAAGTGCTTTAACAAAACAGTGGTTCCTAAAAAAAAAGGAGGATATATGGTAATCTACATTCAATTATTGGCTCATAGGGGTAGCTAATTACCCTACTAGAAACACTGGCATGGGTGGGGGGGGGGGGGGTTATGCAAACCCCATACAGATATAGTCAAGAATGAGATGTAAACCTGGAATTCTAGTGCTCCAAGTGACACCAATGATGTTTTTGACTATCTGTAAGGGTGACATTCTTCCCAATGGCCAGCAATGTAAGAGGAATTCATCTCAATGACCACTACACTAATATACTGTGATCTGTGGATATAGTAAATATAGAAGGGGTTCCCTGAAGACCTGAAAGTTATTTCAAGGGTTGTCCAAGGTTTAAAGGGTTGAGAAAGGTTGATCTAAAGAGACCAGACGGGACCACTCTTGGCTAGAAAAAAGAATAAAAGAAACTGACTTGTTTCATTCATAAACGTCTGATCAGAAGGCTTCATCTAATTTTGTAATAGTGTGTGCAAAATGCATTAATAAACCTAAATGTCAAGCAGGTATAAAAACATAAATTATTGGAACCCTTTATATGTTCATTATTGGATTTTTTTCTTTGTTTTAATAAATGCAAAGAGTGTAAGTACCTGAAGTAGCAGCATTTTGCGGTCCCTGTACAGTGAAGCTCAGACTACAAGAGGAAGAAGCAGCATTAAAAGCCAGTGAGTTGTGCTGCAGAGGAACATGCTAATGGGAGGAAGGGGGGGGGGGGGGGGGCAGCCGAAAAAGCTACAGTCCTTTGCTTCTCCTTCACTGTTCATTCACAGACTTGAAGAAGTCTGTGAATGGACTTCTGGACATCTAATGGACTTGTAAGAGTAAAAAAAAAAAATTGTTGTTGTAAAAAAAAAAAAGGCTGTAATTTTTGTACTGATGTGTCTGTTTACAGTTATGTGGCATATGAAAGTTAAAAATTAGGATTTTACTTGATGTTTGATCTGAGGTTCTCCTTTTGTTCTAAATTGCTTTAAATTTCATCTCATTTTAATGTTGTTCAACTTTATTGAATTTGACCTGTACCAAAATATCATGGTATGTTCTGCAATTAAAAGATGTCTGAGCTAAATGTCCATGGTGTGATTGTATAATAGGCAGAGTATCGGAGTTCCAGTTTTAGGGTCTGATTTGGAGTATCAACAGCTGGTAAAAAGATCCGCTATTTTCATTTCAGTTTAAATTGTGCAATAAATCATCGTAGATTTTCCACAGATATTTTATTCCAAAACCAGAACAACAAAAAGGAGTTTGGTAATTGGCTCCCCCCCAAAATTGACCTTATGCTGCATTAATGACATTTGACCATGGTAGGGACATTAGATTGTTAGCTCCTTTGAGGAGTCACATGACTATGGACTTTGTACAGCGTTGCATAATATGTTGGCGCTACATAAATACTGTGAAATAATTTGGGTGATAAATTCAAGCTAAAGCGAGCCAAACACAAATCAGCTTCAGTTTGGTTTGCAATTCGACCAACTTCTATATAAAAGTTGACACACGAAAGCCGTCTCTTTTTTAGTATCAATTTTGTATTATCAAAATATATCATTATAGTATAATATATAAAAATGATCATTATATTGTCACTCGATAAGCATTGTGCACATGCTCCAAAATACACTTTCACTAAGAGGTTTCAAAAACGCATTAGATACTGTGTTTTATAGACTTATCTGTCAAGGTTCTTTCTATTGTACAACACATATCAATTGCTTTTTGCTGTTTAAATAAAAAATTTAATTTATGGTCGATTTGATGAAAATGTGGAATGGATACTCAATGGAATAGAAAAACCGACTCGTAAACGGGCAATTTACCTGCTGCAGCCTCCAACAAGGTTGAACTATTTGCACCATGCCAAATGCAGGAATTGTTTCGGTGTTACACCAGTTTCATGTGCATGGACCGTGCACCCTTACTGTATACCATGCAAAGTAGAAATAGGTGAGCCGATTTAGATAGCTGCCCATGTTGGGCCTGACTCATTTAGCAGCCATGAAAATGTTATTCCTGGAGATGTCAGCTCATATGGCACGTAGGTAGATTCATATCTGCCATTATCTGACTTAAAACAGCAAAGCATTATACCTGGGCAATCAATAACTGGGAATTAATTAAACGTTTTTACACTGTAATCTACAGATCCTAACAGATATGAATCACTTTGCAATCATAATTCATTTGCGGCCCCAACTCCCTCCTCACATTGTACCATTGATTAATTGTTCGTTTGGAACGTTATGTTTCACTAAAGGGGGTGAATTATGAGCAGCAGGGGTTAATCCTCTTCCTCCCTGTTTCGCTGGCTTCAGCGCTTTTTGTTCCAATCCCATAGAAAGAAAGGTAAATACTGGATGCTGGTGTAATGTTTGAATCATGCTTCCTGGCCAAGCAATTTGCTTCACTTTTCATTAAGTGATAAATCAGTTTTATTATCAATGAACATGCTGTAATTCTCGAGTCATTGCTGGCAGATATGGTCAGGTTACCATAAAGTGAAAAGAGCCTCTTAGAAAGCTCAGGGAATCAAAAATATGTTCATGGAGGTGCCAATGGCTAATTTCTTCACCTTGATCATTGCCATGCCATATTTGATGCCAACTACATTTTGAGTGGTCACCGGTGGATTTCATTGGCATTATTTTCTTTTTCTCAGGAAGGCAATGGATATTCTGTTTGTCCTAAAATATCACACTTATAATGTCTTGTGCCAGTGGCATACATTTGATATGAATTTACTATTATTATTATTAATAATACAAAGTATTTATATTGCTCCAACATATTACTCAGCGCTGTACATTAAATAGGGGTTGCAAATGACAGACGAATACAGACAGTGATACAGGAAATTACTAAGCTTCTAAAATCATTTAGATTTAACTGACAGGTGCATTTGACCCACAGGTGACCTTATGTTACACGACATTAATATAGCGCCGACATATTACACAGTTCTGTACAAAGTCCATAGTCATGTCACTAGCTGTCCTTCAAAGGGGCTTACAATCTATTGTCCCAACCATAGTCATATGTATTTAATACAGTTTAAGGTCAATTCTTGGGAGAAGCCAATAAATTTAATTGCATGTTTTTAGAATGTGGGAGGAAACCCACGCAAACACAGGGAGAACCTGCAAACTGCATGCAGATAATGGCTTGGGTGAGATTCAACCCTGGGACCTAGCGCTGCAAAGGCCAGAGTGCTAACCACTGAACCACTGTGTTGCAACATTTGATCTTCTTCAAGCAAGTTTTGCCCTCACATAGACCTTCATAAAAATGTAAATCCCTCCTGAAGCAAATAAAAATCTCGAAACACAGACCACTAAGGTGCTATAGTTGATCTCTATCAATAGATTATTGACCTAATAGATGCTCTCTTCCACTTCCTCTTCCATAGCAGAAAGTGAGCACAACCTTTGCTAGCTTCTAATTGCCGTTTTTTTGTAACCAATCAAAAACTGGCAATGTGCTTAGTGCAGGTTGAGACTATGCTAGATGGAGGTGCAATATTTGACTTCTTTTTCATTGGTTGCAATATAAAATCATTTTCAGAAGGTTTACTATTGCCAAGGGCTAGAGAGAAGAGAATCGGGAGAAACCCTCCACCACGTGTAAGCTAAGTATGAATTTTTCCCCATGTGACAGCACTGGTGTTTGCTCATTGTCCCAATTCTAGCATAGAGAAAGCCACATGGTGCTCCAGTTTCAAAAGTAATTGGTAGGAATTGGTAGTAATTAGTATATTTGAATTTGGGGAAGTAGGTAACAAAGAAAAGGTGAGTGTGTGCATATGATCAGGGTGAACTATATGTAGCCTTTTCATGCACGAAGCAAAAGCTTTCTTTAAGTTCAGGTATAAAACATGGAGTAATATTCTGCATACCAGCATCTGTTCACATTTGGGTAAATGTGTGCACGGTGGCTCAGTGGCTAGGACTCCAGCCTGTGCAGCGCTGGGTCCTAGGTTCGAATCTCGGCTAGGACACTATCTGCTTGGAGTTTGTAGGTTCTCCCTGTGTTCGCGTGCGTTTTCCCCAGGTACTCCGGTTTCCTCCCACAAACCAAAAAAATTCAGTTAGGTTAATTGGCTTCCCCAAAAAATTGACCTTCGACTGTAATAATGACATATTACTATGGTAGCGACATTAGATTGTGAGCCCCTTTGAGGGACAGCTAGTTACATGACTATAAACTTTGTACAGCGCTGCCTAATATGTTGGCGCTATATACATACTGTGTAATAATGTACAAAATCTATGAGTAGTGATCTTAAAAACACAACATGTGACTTTGATATTTGCATTGTATACTTGTTGATTATTAGGAATATTGCAATAGAAAAGCACAACATGTATGTTTGTGTCACAGGTGAACTTTTGAAGTTGCACAAAAGAAACTGAAACAAAAATATAGATGCAGCTTAGTATATGTTCTATAGCTTGGTACCTATTTATTTTTATCTGCCTACAATGCTCAATGTGATTTCTCCCATTACAAAGATTACTGTAGGTTCTCTGGCTAAACATTAATTTCAATTAAGGAAAAAAGTAACATAAAATAGAAAAGTAAAAGTCATTCAGGCAGCAAGTACAAAAATAAGTTTGTCAACTCCGACTGGATATTAGGAATTAATACTTTTTCCCTGGAGTTCTGTAACTTGTCTTTTTTTCTGCAGTTTTGGGCTTAGCTTTTCTTTTGCTACGCGATAGATACTGGATAACAAACTCGTGTTCTCGCAGTTTGTTTGTTGTTGCTTTTGACACTCCACGTGCGACTGTTGGACATTCTGTACATTCCCATTCACATGTAGAGGCATTGTCTTTGCATCATCTGTGCACACATCCTGGAAAAATTACTTTAATCAGTAAGATGGCTCCAAAACACTTCAATAAAATACATACAGTTATGTTGTATCCAAGTGCAACTCTGTGAAGGTATGTGTAATATTACAACCAGAAAGCTGTTCATTTACTTTTTCCATCCCCTAAAGGAAACTCAACCTATCTAGTTTTCACTGCTCCTTCATTGCACAATCTGCAAGGCTGGAGAGGATACAATTTCATCAGTGAAGCTGGGTGATCCAACAACCTGGAATGGATCTGGTCCAGGATTCAAAACTTTTGCTAGCAAATTACTTTTAGGAAATCCATTCCAGGTTTTCTGGATCACCCAGCTTCACTGATGAAAGTGTATCCTACTTAGCTTTAAAAAATCAGGCCCTCTGTATTCAACTCTGCTGACTGTGTCAAATGCCCATGCTCATGTCTATTGCATGACTCTATCCTATCCTTTAATCTCCATGTCACTGTTGTGTTGCTGTTACACACTGTGTAATGTAAATAGTCAGGGAGTCAAGTAATGAAGTGGGGGACATAGCACCCTGCCACAGTGTGGAATGCTAAAACTGAGGCTGTAGCACTAAAATAGTCAGAAGAGAAGAGGCCGGCTATTGGTAAAATGGAAGGATAAGTAAAAGAACTCTTCCTTTGTCAAGAACTTTCAACACTTTTGTCCACTACAGGTAGATATTTTTAAAAGCAGGCATAGAATAAACACAACTTTTGCTTGTAAAATACCACATAACATCATTATTATTAATATTATTATTATTATTATTAATAATAATATTATTAATAATAATAATAAACAGGATTTATATAGCACCAACATATAACACAGTGCTGTACATTAAATAGGGACATCATAAGCATATACTGTATGGTCATGTGCACACTAAAGTATTAACATATCCCAAACAAGCCAAAAAATCATTAAAAAAAAGCCTCACCTACCTGTGCAACTATAGGCATTGTGGAGAAATCCATCTTTACAGTTTGCAAACATAGGTACTGAAATAATAACTGTTTTCTATTACTTTCTATTGCTGCAGAATCTTTGAGTCTGCTAATTCTCAAATGTAAACAAGCACCAGGGGCTTTATTTATGAAACAGGGAATCTGACATTCCCTCAAACATTGCCTGACGAAATCAAATACTGCCATTAAAACACATGGACCTGGAAGATAATCATGATGGAACGTTTGAGTGAATGTCTGATTCCTTGTTTTATAAACATATCCCCCAGGTCCCCCGGGTTTTCCAAAGCTGCTACAAAGACTGAAGACCTCTTTCGTTTTCAATTTCAGGAATCGAGGATGAATTACTCCATAGAACAAGCTGTTCCATGAACAAGGAGAGTAGCCAGCTGAGCAGCTATTACTGATGTGCGGGTTCAAAAATAATGAATGTTGGTGTTGTTTGGGTAGGTGATCAGTCTTCAAGCAACCTTGTTCTGGGTTACCAGAGGTGAGAGAGCTGTAACAGCCTGTTCTATCATTGTCTATGGGAAGTAACCCTAAAGATCATTTATCCTAATAATGATATGCAAATACCTTACAGTCCATAGTCTGGGCACAACTTTTACACTTACCGTATCGTCAGATGCTGAATATAGAATGATGCGGGGGTAATTGTCATTGGGCTCTTCTCCCATTGGAAGCTGTGCACTGTTAACATCTTCTATTGAATCCTGCTCCATCCAAACTGTCCCTCCATCTAAATGAAAACACAACAAAGCTGAGGGGCTGAAGGATATTTACGTGGTGATATTTCTTTCCTTAGATATGTAGAAGATCATCTGATTTTCTCTCCATAATCTACATCAGGGGTGTCAAACTCAAATACACAGTGGGCCAAAATTGAAAACTTAGACAAAGTCACGGGCCAACCTTGACATATATTGAAAAAATTGAGACGGGCTAAATCTTATTAGCGGCCTGCCGCTGGAACTCCCTCTTCATTGAAATAGCACGTCTGCTAAAACTCCCGGCATTACTTGCATCTATAAAACAGTCCAATGCGGGGCCACGCATAGGCAGGGAGCCCTCTGGTCTAAAGATGCGAATAATGCCGGGCATATTAGTAGTGGCACTCCATCAATGCAGCGGCGGGCCAGCTGCAGTTCATTTTTAGGATTCCTTTGGGGGCCAAAAAAAAGGACTTAGCAGGCCAGATTTGGCCCCCAGGCCAGAGTTTGACACCCCTGATCTACATGGTGGAGAATCCAGTAAGGAAGCATGCTATTGTCATAGATGCAGCATCTGAATGGTGGGAATATCTCACCAGCGAAGCCTCCGAGATACATACAAAGCCACAATGTGATTTAATCTGTCAGCAAAAAATGAAATATAAGATTTACATGGTCCATATAGAGAAATGGCTTCTCAATTATTCAATTTAGTGTCTTTACAAAGCACAAGGGGGCGCTCTTTGCGTCTGGAGGAAAAGAAGTTTACCCTGCGATAAGGAACGGATTCTTCACTGTAAGTACTGTGATAATGTGGAATCGGCTCCCTCAGGAAGTAGTTTCAGCAACTACTATAGATTGCTTTAAGAAAAAGCTGGATGATTTCTAGAAGCACAGAATATACTTGGGGATTAAAGTTTTAAAGTAAAGATAACAGAGACTGTTGATCCAGGGAACATCCGATTGTCTCACGAGATCAGGAAGGAATTTTTCCTCTGTTGGGGCAAATTTTATTTTTTTTGTCTTCCTCTGGATCAACTATGTTCATAGGGTTTTATATCTGGGATATGTTTATTTCCCTAGTGGTTGAATTTGATGTCTTTTTTTCAAGTAGACCTTAAAAAGTGCAGGTAAACCCAAACTTTTTTTTTAATAGAGTGAGGAAGGGTTAATATTTTTGCTGTTAGTGTACCATTATGGAAATTTCACTTCCTGTCTAAAGAAACAACAGGAAGTTAGAAGAAATCTCTCAAAATTTGTTTATTCCCTTGCTGTGAACTGATAAATGGCTAAACTTTGATCGATATTGCTAAACATTAGCACCAAGGTGTTTAATAATTTCAAATGTACCGCTCATACAGTCACATACCTTTCTTAGTACGAGTCCACTTTTTGCTTCCTGTAAGTGCAAGAAACTCTGTGTTTTCTGGCAAGCAGAGGAAGAAATCATTGCTGTCCACTTTTGTTCCATTTTCTGCCAAAACCAGCGATACTGAACTTCTCGTGGTATTCAGATTCAAAACCTGAAGAGCTTTAAACAGCACAAATCTTTGGATTACTTGGAGCACACAACACTTGTATGGTTTAATATTGGCTTTCATATTTTTTATAGGAAATCTAAGATAATGTACATATCTTTGGATATTCTCCATCCTATGACATTGCTTAGCAAATAGTTGGTGTTACTGAAATAAAGCAGACCTGTCACCTTAAACAATTTAAATATTTAGCTTTTTTATGTGTCTTTGGTTGGTTTTGATGATATCACAGGTCCTCTTCACCCTTTTCTTTATCCTTGGAGGAATGCTGTAAAAAGTAAACCAGCGTTCCTCCTGTGAGTGCAGGGTGGGGAGCTTTGAGCTCAAAAAGAAGAAGACTGAAAGGCACTTTCCATTATTTAGCTTGAATGAGGAATGATGAAGGGGGGCAAAGCCAAAGATTAATTGCATATAGCAGCTTCTTTTAAAAACAATTGTGCTGTAAATTTAGGGATGAATTCCTCTATAGTGCCTGCAACTACAGAGCATGATTTATACCTAAAAATATGTTAAAATTTGAAGGTCCTTAGCTAGGTTTAAAAACCTCATTCCTCTGTCTCACAACATAACATGAACATTGTATCCTCGTTTCTCTGCTCAAGCTGCAAGTCTGTGCAAAGAAAGGACAGGAAACGGTGGGGTGTTACAATGAGTGATAACATCAAAACCTGCAGGACTGGGCAACCTGTATTTAATAAATTATTGTTATGTTAAAAGGGACATACACAATGTACGCTGGCATTTTTTAATTAGTTTTAAAAATCTTACTTACCTGGTTGGTGTTCTGATCCTCCGGCCTTATTATATTTTGAATTATGGATATTAAAAGAGTAGAGGAAAAGATAGGCTTTTAAGGCATATGTGAAAAATGTATTTGTGTTTATTATATATGGAGTCTAGGTCAAACTACAGCCCCCGGACCATATACGGCCCGTTGGGCTTTTTTAACCGGCCCGTTGAACTAACCGGGCTGGATAAAACAGGCCACGGCTCTGGCCGGTGCCCCCTGAGCGGCATCAGAAGAAGGACCCCGCTGGGGGTGTGCACTGGGGGGGGCTGCTATATGCCAGAGCCGTTGACAATGTTCGCTGTACAAATGCCGGGCTAGGGGAAGTGGACTGAACAACATGCAGGTTCAGATCTGTGATGGGAGAGTGGGCAGGGTTATTTATGCCATCATGATGTCACCTTCGAGGGCATCATGATGGCATAACCCCACCGACTCTCCCATCGGCCCTGCCCCTCTGCCAAATTTTTTTATCAGAGTGTGGCCCCTGACTGTAAAAGTTTGCCCACCCCTGGTCTAGGTAGTCTTATTTTCAACATAACACTCCTAGTCTATATGTACGAATGCAACATAGCAAAAAGTATTGACAAAACAAATATGTATGTCTCAAAGTATTGAGCTTATCTCGTGTCCCGACGCGTTTCACCATCTTCTTCAGGGGATTTGAAATTTGAAAGTAAATAACAACAAAATGTGATAAAGTCCCCTGTCTGGGAAAATACTTTATCGTTGATGGTTAGTGGTGAAGTGAAGGACAGGACGGCGGCACCAGGTCTCAAGGAGGAGGGAGTTATGAATTATGAATTATGGATCAAGAATTAGTATAGAACTCAGGTGTTCAGCTAAGTGCCACAGTTAAATACATGGTTATTTCAAGTGTGTGGCTTAAACCAAGAGTTTAAAACTGTTTTCTTCTTTTCTTTCTTTACAAACACATGTGCACGCAGGACACCTGATTGACCCCAAGCCCTACCCCCACCTTCTATTTTAAGCATTGCAGTACAGAGACATTATTACCAAGTGTATCCTGTACCTAAATGTATTTATCAATACAAAATGACAATTGTCTGACTGTAAAGATGATTGTTGGTTTCAACCACAAACAAGAAACAAACATGCAGATAACTGCGTTGCAATTAGCTGAACCCCTGAACTGCATGCTCATTCTGGGTCAGTAATTAGGAAAGTATTAAACGCAGGGGACCTGAACACCAACCAGCTAAGCAGAATATTTTAGCACCAGGACAGAAATTGCAGTTTTTATAACCGCTCAGTGAATGGTCCACTATAACTTTTCATTCTTACGTAAATACAAAACTGCATTTTTAGTTGGCAAACTAGACCGGCATTACATAATGCATATATTTATTTAGAGTTATAAGAAATGTGTCAAAATACACCTATCAGATTATTAGAAGATGTCATTCTCCATCTTTACCAAGAAATCTTGAACCTATTCACTTAGGAGAGCAGCATTATAGGTGTAAAATTGGAGCAGCATCCCCCAAAAATCAATGCCCATTAGCATTAAGCCCAGCAACTTCCACAAATGTTCAAAGCCTACAGTTGCCCCGATTCAATCCAGCAGCTTTGGACAAATACCAGTCCAGATTCAGTCCCAACAACAGTTCAGCAATATCCACTAATCATATTATCTGTTTTAGGTGAACTCTTTGTTTGTAATCTTGCTACTTTATTATGTCCAATAACAACAACCCCGCATTCCCCTTACCTTTCTCCATTAACTCCGGCAAGGTGGCCGCCAACACCCCATGCCTCACCTTGCTGCCCCTTTCACGGATCACACAGTGCTTCATCTGCTCTGCGTACTTGAATCAAAAAACTAAAATGTAGAAACAAAGGAGGAAGTTGTATTCCCCTGCAGTAAAAGCCCCTGAAGACACAATCTCAGGTATGCTTAAAAAGGCGTAACACAACTATTTAACTCACTCACTGCCAGGAGGAAGTTGTGTTTTGCAGAGATTTGATTGTAGTTTTACAATAAAAAATAACAGTTCCTACTGAGAAAAAAAAGAAACATAAAATTAAATACGCTCAGATATAATAATATATGACAACAAAACATCTGAAGGGTGAATCATTTTTTTTTGGACGTTTGATTTGCCTACTCTTTATTATTTCAATTTTTCATGCCCCAAAGCAGGCTCAACAAATATCGCTGCTCTATTATTCTGCTTCGCCAGGAGAAAAGTAGGGCATATTAGATATAAGTCTCAAACTATTGAGATATATATATTTTAAAATATATATGTTTCAAATAAAAACCCACTGACATCCACAGAGCAATGTGATTACCTCCTTAGCAAGGTGTAGTAAGCCCTACAATTGCTTAATTTAATCCAATTTGACATAATGCATTGATTAAAAGGCTCCAATGGTGTTATGGTTTTCGATCCCCTCTGGTTCCATGCTGTGAAAGTTGCCTCTGCTACTTCCAACCTGGGGATAAAACATGAAAGGGGTGATTATTGATTTCAATTGAAATTTATATATATCAATCGATACTTAGGTCTAATATAACCTACTTTTCTCCTGAAGAAGCAGATCTGCGAAACGTGTTACACTTGCTTTGGGACATACATGTAAATTTAGATTACCAAATGAATAATGTTAAGTTTTAACTTGTCGATAGTTGTTTTGTGTAGATGTTTTTCTTGTTTTTGGAACGATCTAAGGATATTGTAATGCGCCTGGGCACACAAATCACAAAAATTTCATACACAAAAAAGTCAGTCTAATAAAGTGCGGTACAGATGGATGAGGTGGAAGACGTGGTCAGGGACAATTCGAATTCAGGGCAGGCATAGTTCATGCAAAAGTCTAAAATCAGGCCAGGTTGCTGTTGGTAACAAGACAACAGAAGTTTACCAGGTAATCCAAACACAAGAGCACACCCAAGCACACTGTTACACAGAGGCTATAACGGGCAATGGTGTGCATGACAGGTTCTCAATAAATAGGCACAGTGCCCAATCACATTTCGCCACCTGGCGTTATAATTGGAGAAATATAATAATCAACAAATCCCCTGTGGCAAATTTGGCCACAGGGAATTTAAACTAAACATGCCTCGCCCCTGGGGGGTACAAGAGGCGCGCATGGTAGCAAACGCACCTCTTCCAACAGGCCCCCTGGGTCGTGCTGTGCTATGCACGTCCGCAGGAGTGCTGAGGGTGAGTGCAGCACTATCCACGTCTGCAGGGATGCCGGGGATGCCATTTGGCCGAACTACTGATCCCTCTGTCAGGACAAGGAGACAACCCCCGCAACCCCTTTTAAACAAAGAATTTTATCTAGGGTATCTTTTGTGAATTTGCTGCCTTAAATGTCACTACTGTTTGTTCTTTTTCTTTCTGCCGTTTAATAAAAATTATGGAATGTGGCATCTATTGTTGCATTTACAATGGAGCTTGAGAATATTACTCTTTAATATCCATAGCCATGAATTTATTTCATGGTAAAAAAAGTTAATCACTCATATCTTTATATAGAACTTGGATATATTAATACAAAGTAAAGAGCTCAAGGAAATATAATTAAAAAAAAAAAGAAGTGTACATTATATAGCCAAAAGTAGGGGAACAGCCCCTGAAATTACTGAGGTTAGGTACTGCAAGTTCAGATTGTAGACTACTTTTGGTAACAAGTTGGGGAATGCCCCCTTTTGTACCAGAATAGATGTACCCATGTGTACAAAGCCAGCGCCATGAGGATAATGCTTGATAAATCTGGGGTCAGAGTCATGACCTCAACCCTACTGAACACCATTGGGGTAAATTGGAACACCGTCTGCAAACACTAATTTGTCCTCCAATGGTGTTACGGTTTTGATCTCCTCTGCTTCCATGCTATGTGATTTGCCTGTGCTACTTCCAACTGGGGATGAAATACGGATAGGGTAATTATTGTTGTTAATTGTTGTTAAGTTGCGCTTTTTTTATCTTTATATATTTATATGTACCAATATGCCCTACTTTGCTCCTGAAGAAGCAGATTTAAATCTGCGAAACGCGTGTACCTGCTTTGGGACATGTGTGAAAATTTGAGATTATCAAAAGCTTAATGGTATGTTTTAACTTTTCCAAAGTTGTTTTGTGTAGATGTTTTTCTTGTATATAAAACCACAGCTTTGTCAGACTGCTAGTCTCAGGAGATTTAGATTAAGATTTGGCAATTTTGCTTAGGTGTTGTTAATTGTTCTACCTGGAGGCTCTGACATGAGAAAGCAAATCCCTGCAACTACTAAAAATTCTGAAATAGACAAAACAAAAAAAAAGTCATATACAGATTGACATTCAAAAATCCGGCCATCGACAATCCCGTTCCTTCAGATTTCCGGCATGGATTTTGGAGCGCATTTTCAAATTTACACTGTTTACTGGAGGCGCCGTTTATGTTTTGATGGCGCTGTACTCCAGAATCTTGTTTGCACATGCTTTCCTGCTCATTCCATAAATCGCTACCAGTACAGATTCTAGATTCTCGCTCTGATTCTCAGGGCAGGTATTTGTTTTTAAAAATCTCTCTCTGGGATAAGAAATTTACATTGGCTACTTTTTATGCTCCCAATCACCAACCCACAACGGCCCTCTCTCAATATTTGGAGTTACTGAAAGTTATATGTGTATGTCTGTGTTTTTACTTTATTTGTTGTTTAAGACTATTGGTTTATACCCTATGCCATAAGCTCCCGCTAGCAGAAATGTAGCTGTTCTTGTACAGGTTTATTATGTGCTATATGATCCCTTAGAACTGTTATGCTTTTTTTTTTTTTCCCCTTTTTTTTTGTCATATATTATTTTTTCTTTGGGATATACACAGCTCTTTGGTAGTATATGTCTGTTGATTCGAAGTATACAATGTTATGTTTGTTATGATGTGCGGGATGTATATTTGATTCCTTTGTTATGTTACCTGTTATCTTTTTTTCCTGAAAACATAATAAAACTGATTGAAACAAAAGAAAACTAGGCAGTACTGTTGACTGGTCCTTTGCTTGCTTACATTTTTTAGCGAAGCTTCTTGAGTTCAGGTGCTCTTGAAGAAACACACTACTCTGCTTATTTATTTAGTAAAATCTGCATGTCCTATGATAACTAAATGATCTATACAGATTAAATATCCTTTAAAATCCAGTAATAATTAGTAAAAAAAGACAAAAACCATTGATACTTTGTAAAAACATTTATTTCAAGAGGTAAGTCCCAAAAAAGAGACTTAGTGCAAAAATTTATGTACTCAAAAATAGAAAAAAAGTCCCTTTAGATTTCTTTAAACACCAATAATTTTATCTTTGCAGTAGAAGTAAGATCTGTTCATACTGTAGGTAACATACATAGGTAACACATTGCCCTGGAAGTGTCTGTAAACCATAACCCCACAACAAATTTATAAGCAACATTGCCTATTATCACAGTACTGCTTCATTAAAGACTGAACATTTTAAAGAAGCAAAATACCAATGTGTAAAGGTAGAAACTGTCTTGCTTTGATACCCAAAAAGCTACATAGCTACAGATAAATACCTTTAGCTATTCTTCCCCGCAACTAACATGTGGCACTTGCAAGGGAATGTAAGCGTCCATCAATCAGAGCCTTGGAGAGATGATTGTAGGATTATCTTCGTGAATGGTACAGAGGTATATCTGAATCTCCATGTGCAACCATCACAGCAAAGGCTCATGACTTTACTATAATGATGATGATGGGTTATAACTAGGCCAGTTGCACTTCTGCTATGCAGACCTTCCTATAGACAAAACACATCTGTTGTAAACATCAATTTAGTGCCTAATACCTTTCATGGTATTATATATGATTAAAACAAAGAAAATCTGAGATGTATACAGTATGTAAGGAACATACATGTACAGGTGATTGCTAGGACCCATTCATACTTCTGCATTCATGGCTCATGTAGGGAGGTGTTACAAAAAAAAAAAAAAAAGCGCATGTCAAATGCATGTACCACTGACTTCAGTAGAATAGATGACAGTTCAGGGGTTGCGGTTCATGTTTTTCCCCATTACATTTCTTTAAACGTAACATTTCATATTGAAGTGCATTTCAGGAAAAGCAGGTCAAATGCAGTCTTTTCATTTCATGTGCCGAATTCTGCATTCAAATACATGTGTTTGAAAGGAACACGGTGCATTTGATATGATCATTACATGTATCTTTGTGGTTTTGAAATGCATTTCAGGAGATTGTTTGTTCAGAATGTATTTTGTGTGCTGCTCCATGTATTACAGTGCTAGCAAAATTACACTTATAATCCATCCAAGATGTAGTACCATTTTTATGGAAAATGAGCATCTAAAATGCAAAAGTTTGAATAGGATATTCATACTGATTATAAATATGTCATGTTTTTTCACAGTTTTAGAAAAAAAAATAATTTACATACTTAAGCTGTACTTTAAAACATAATATCTCTTATGAAATCCAGAAGGAAAAAGCAACTTTAATTAAATCTGGCTACTTTTGCGGTTTTGAAACACCCATACTGTTGTAAGCATTGCTTTGCCTGCATTTCACCTGTCTGCAGTGTACATTGTGCAGCGCAGAGCAAAACTGAGAACAAGGAAAGCATCAGAGATCCACTAGATGAGCGCTATGCTTGTTATTATTGTCTGTCTGGAGTCATAAGGGAAGGTATCCAGAGGATGCCTGCTTTAAAGTTTATGGCATATTTTTCCAGTGATTAAAAATGGAAGTCAATACTAAAGGACCAGGACTTAAAGATATCAGACTAACAGTTATTGTTCTTAGTCCTGGTCTGCGGACATCTGTACAGTGCAGACAGACTCAATGTAAGCAAAGCATTGCTGGTAAAAGGCTCATTTCACAGTTTTAACAAAAATGACTAATTTTAGAAGATAAGAATACCGATTAATGTGTACTGACTTTGCCATATTAGCTTTAGGCTCAATTCATTAACCTTTACACACATATCAAAACTTTATTATTTTCAGCAACTATGTGGGTTTAAATATAAATTTTCTAAGATGAAAAAAAAATCCTTAGCTTGGCTTGTTAGTGTCATGAACTGGGCCCAGTAACAGGTTTAGGTAAAGTTATCCTTTATGGCAACAGGCAATATTGCTATGTATAGGTTTTCTTTAAGAGATTTAAGGATTTGCCTGGCTTGAACTGAGGCAGAAAAAAAAAATCACTGGTTGCAGTTCAGACCAAATCACCTGACCTGACTTGCCAGGGCATGTTGTTGCTTAACTAGTGCTCTATAGGTTCTGTCACACCCAGATTTTACACCTCATGTGTGACCTCTTTCTGGCTTCCTCCCCCAATGCCTCAGGCCAGATCTTTTCTCTTGTTCGAAGATACGTTTGCTAGAGAGTTCATACACTGAACTTGCTCGTAACGCTGCTGGAGCTGTTCTTGGCATGATGTCTGCATCTGCTGGGCGTCCTGCAAACTGCAGTTTAGGTCTGCTGATAGGGTGCTCGGGTCCTGAGCACAAACAGCCTGGAGATAGGAAAGCAGTGATTAAAAATTTAAAGCTTAATGTTAGTACTCCAAACTACCAAGAAGTACATAGTGCAATATCTACTTAGGTCCTTGCACTGCACAGCCCCCTCCCTCCGAAATATAAATATGATAAATGAACGTGGATGTAAACAAATGTAGGTATTATATGACATACTTACCTTTCTCCAGCTACCTTCAGAAATGCCTACGTAATGTCATCTTCCTACCTGACATATGTCGCAAGAAGGGAATCCTGCGCTGTGCTGAAGTATTTCCTTGTGAGATTTAGGTTGCTAACAGGTGGAGGTATTTTTGCAAGATTTAGAAAAGAGCAAAGTGAATACATTGAATAAGTAAACCTTGCTCAAAGTGCCACCTAATGTAGCATTTTGGCCATTATATGGAGCTTTTAATATTTCTTGTTTTTAACAATCAGGCCCTCATGGACCTTTGTAGCAGCAGAGAAGCAGTAAATTTTTAGCAGTCTGGTCCCAGCACTTTGCTCTCCCATTGCCAATGTTCACCTGCTCTGCATGTATATTACAGATTAGAAAGCTGCAATGTTATTGATATGAATTGGGAGAAAGGAGCTGAAGTGAAAGTTTTTACTTTTCAGTTTGGGTTTGCTTCAATTCCTATTTACTGCTTGTTATGAATATGCATACAACTGTCAATTGTTTGGAATAGTTTGGCATTACAACATTATATAAAGTACTTACTTCCAGCTGTTCATTTGATAAGCTGAGATGTGGCATTCTCTTTTCCTTTAATATTCTTAATACGTGGTTGGACAGCTGAGTTTTGTGGCTCATCTCTGTCTCCTCCTTATCTGATTCATCCATATTCTTTGGTTCCACTTTAAAAAGAAGAGATAACCATTTTGAGGGGATAGAATAAATGTCACCAGAACAAGTGTTACCACTGGAAGATAGCTCGTTGGCTCCTCCAATGACAAATGCAAAATTCTGGATTTCTCAAAGCTTTCTGTTCTAGCAGCAATGGCTATAATTCCACTTTAAAAAGCATTATCAAAAATGACTCCAAATGCAAAAAACATAGATTACTTTAACACAGGCGCACCAAATAATATCTGCTGTATTCCCCTAACCTGGAAGCTGGGGGCCATCTATGGTGTCCTTCTTCACAGCCTCCAGATACAGCTGTAGCAGCTCTTTGCATTGACGTTCTTCTTCGTGGCGGTCCAGAAGGCGTTGAAGTGTTTCCTTCAGCATTTCTGTCTTTGCGGGTGACATGGCCATATCTGTGCTTAGTTCCTCAGTCTTCACATCAATCAGAGTCTACAGGAAGTAGAGACAATAATAAAGATTCTTGGCAACATTTGAGTTATCCTACTCAAATCAATACGTTTTTTTTCTGGGGCATTTAAAGAACACCTGTCAGGTAAAAGAAAGAAGGGCTTCCATCAATGATCTCCTTCTAAAATAATATGCCTGTATGTTCATTGACCAGGAACAAGTATTAAGCCAGCAATATAGTCGGAATGTTTACATATGTATTCTGGATCAGACACACATTTACAGAAGGGGGGCATTCATGGCAGCCTACATCTTTTTCATTCAGATTCCCCTTCCCTTATCTGTGTTGGGCCACTGATGCCAGATCTCGCACATACTGAGGAACACTAAGGCTAGGTACACACATGCAATGGTTCTCTTCCGATAACTGGCTAAGGGCCGCTATCTGACGAGAATCTTGCATGTGTACAGTGCTTGTCGTCCTTCGACTGAACGAACGCCCTGGCAGATCCACAAACGATGGAAGACTAATGACCGTATTGGAAAAGAAGCGGGAGAGAGCGCAGTGGGGTGCCGCTCCGTTGTTCTCCCCCTCCCCTCTCCATACAGCAGTCATGCATCGTGCAGTCATTTGTCAATGGAAAGGATTGTGAAAGATCCTTTCCAACAACAATTATTGCACATGTCTATATAGCCAAGGGGCTTGTTTCAGACCTGCCTTGGGATCAAATAATCCTGCATCATTTGATCATTTGTTATGTCGCACGAAGTGCGCAGCTGGTAGCTAAAGAACCAGCTTATTCAGATTTAGGCACCACTCCCTGCTGCCATCATTCATTCTCTATAGGGCTGCCTAAGGTAGAAGCTACATGTAGCATCCCCCAAAGGCAGTGGTTCATTGACAGCAAGCCCCTGTAAGTCTGAACCTAGCCCTATTAGGAATTTGTGCAAGGATCTCTCTCTTGCTGTTTGATGCAAGATATTGGTGAAGAAACGGTTAATGTAACCTTCCCAGAATGCAGCAAGGAGGCAATTTATACATCAATATTGTCATAAAGACACCAGGAAGTGGATGTAAGTATATTTATGTATTTTACAGGTAGATTTGATAAACATATGTTATGCCATTGTATATATTTTTATTAAAAAGAGAATTCAGGTTCTGAGGAACAAGGTCTGCTTTAAAGAAGACATGCTTCTAAGGGGAAGGGCTCATTTTAAGAGAAAGTCAAATATAAAAGGAAGTATTGAACTTGTAACACAGTAAATAAACTTGTGTAATGCATCTGGGGCTGAAATGAAAAGTTTCTTTTTCCCTTTATACATGCTTGGTTTGTTTTCACACAACAAAGAGGGTTACACGTCATTGGTCTGCATACCTGAAAGTCTGACTCGGATAACAGAATGATGTTAGACAAGTTCTCCTTCAGCTGTGCGGCCAATACCTTCCACCTTGGAGAATCTGAGCCATCAACGTCATCCATCTCCACCGACTCCCGGGCCAGCCAGGCAGTGCCTCCATCTGAAGACATATCACAGGAATCAGAGTATAGTTCTCATAGGGGACCTCATCCTGCAATGTATGATCTTTGTGACTGTGTTACTCACCAACCTGATAAAAGAATAGCTAAACCCAACAGCATATTGCAGCCTACTGGTTTTGGCTGCATTATAATTTTTTTTTTTAATAAAAGATATCAAGGTACATACAGAGAAAAGAAAATAAAGTGGTCGTAACATACAGTTCAAAAAAGAACATACAGCAGGGTTAGGTTCTAACAATACATAGCTTCAAGCTTGTGGCTTAACGGCCAACCGCATAGAAATACAAACATTGTAACCAACCCGTTGTGCTGTATCAGTAGCAGGAACCATGATATCTTAAGGTTTTAAAAAACATTTTTATAAGAAAAGAAAAATAAAAGAAGAACAAACAAATTAATCAAGAAAGAGAAAGAGAAAAAGGGAAGAAGGAAGGGGGGGGGGGAGAGATGGGGGGGTTAAAGTGGGCATTAACCAGCTATAGAATCAATCATATCTCTGAAACAGTGGCAGAATGCAATTAGGCATCCATCCCAGAATACTCAGGTATCTAGGGGGGTGGTCGTAACAAACGGCAATATTCCTCAGTAGTAATAAAGTGGATCCAGTGGTACCAAGGCTGCATTATTTTTTAAACTTTAGTTTTACCTATTACATGCTTCCTGTTCTGGGGTAAAAAGATCACTCCCCGTTTTACCATTGGAAGTGTTGTCACCATAAGGCAGGATGTGTTGGAACACCGCCATCTTTGTTCACCACCGCTACCAAATGGGACCTGACTTTGTAGTTTACAGAAGAGAGCAGGGATCGTTAATATGTTGTTTTAGATTTCAGTTCAATACACAGGAAGTTACCAGGACATTGGATTTCAGACAAAATCAACCAAGTTGGTTGGACAGAAATTGTAGGCAGGTGGCAGTCCCTGTATTGTGACCCAGCTCTTCAGTAAGCACCCAAAAATTAAAAAGGTGGTGCACCCTGCTAAAACAGGCTGGGGAGAACACTGAACCAATATTATTATTAACCTCCTCACACGCACAGCTCCAAGACTTTTCTAGATCTGCCCCGACTCTCTGGAATGGTCTTCCTCATCCTATTGGGCTTACTCCTACTTTCTGCTCATTTAAAGGAGTGCTAAAACCCAATGCTTCAACCTCACCTACCCTTCTTTTTCAGTCTCCTAAACCCTCACTATTCACCCACATTTCCATATCCCCCTCCTATTGTGTGATAATTCCCCCACCTCTTAGATTGAAAGCTCTTCAGGGCAGGGTCCTCTCCTCCTCCTGTGTCACTGTATCTGTCAGTCATTGCAACCCCTATTTTTTGTACAGCACTGCTTAATAGGTTGGCGCTATATAAATTCTGTTTGATAATAATAAAATGTAATATTATTATTATTATTATTATTAATAAACAGGATTTATATAGCAACAATATATTACGCAGTGCTGTACAAAAAATAGGGGTTGCAATGACAGAGAGATACAGACAGTGACACAGGAGGAGGAGAGGACCCTGTCCCGAGGAGCTTACAATCTAGGAGATGGGGAAGTATCACACAATGGGGGGGGGGGGGGGGGGGGTTGATGTTCTATACTTGGAGAAAATACATTTACCTTGAACGAAACTGATAAAGCCACCAAATCATAGGAGCTATCTAATCATATGCAGATGAAATAGGCAGACGGGAATTCGTTTTTCATAACTGCATAATTCAAATGAATTGTTGTACAAATGAGTGTTATATTTGGAATGCCTTTAGTAAATCAGCCTATTTGATCTCACCCCACCCCAACATACTCATCTTTCCTGTACTATCTAAACAAATGATGCCAGATTTTTGTTACAGGTTTCTCCTGTGTAACCAATGATATCAAAGTCGAAGTGTAGGCACAACAACTCTTCTAAATATTCTTAATACCTGCAAAGGGTATGAATGAACTGCATTAAATACCAGATATAATCTTTTAGTGATATCATCACTGTGCCGCATATTGCTTGTACATTAGGCAGAGTGGGGGGAGGGGTCTAACAGGCTCCACCTTGTACTGGCTGTCTGTAGAAATCTATAGGAGGGGCGGATACAAGACCAGTCACCCCGCACAAGGACAAAGAGGAGCTGTAACTGGTCTTTATTAGAGGAGGGTCTTGCAAAGTGCCACCACCAGATCTGGAAGAAATACATAAAGCTTCCTATAACTCAGGCAGCAATACACTGCTTTTGTACTTTGACACTTTTGCTTATTCTGGAGATAAACTAACCTAGCATGCATATTATGGAATATCAAAACTGCATTCCATCTATCTGACCAAGTGGCCATACCCCTTTTTGTCCATTTCCCCCCATCCTTGTATCACATACCTACTGTAGTCGGAGCCCATTTCTTGTTTCCTTGCAGAATAAGGAACTCTGTGTCTTCAGGCAAACACAAAAAATAATCCTCATCGTCCACAATTGTACCGTCTTCAGCCAGGACGAGGGTGACCGGCTCCTTCGTGGGGTCCACATTGAGAATTTTAAATGCTGGGAATAAAAAAATAAAAAAAACAAGAAACAGAATTCTGAATAAAGAATTTATAAAGAAGAGGCAATCTGATGACAGCTCAAACGACAGCTAAATTTTATACCAACATATTCATAACAGAGGAACCAGGTGCCGAATATTGCTTTGACTGCAACTGAGAAACCGATCATTAAAGAGGAAGTAAACACAAACCTCGCCCAAAACAAAAAATAAATACACTTACCCTCAATACCATAGCGCAGCTGATCGGTCCGGAGGTGTCTTCCATCGGGTCCCGCGTCGTCCCGGCATCCGTCTTGGGACTGGCGCTCCGGGCGCCGCCATATTCTCCTCTTTTACCAGATTCTTTATCCTAGGTCACCCGGCCAAGGTGCGAGATTTGGTGATGTAGGTTGGAAAAGAAATTGGCCAATCTCACTCCGCGTGCATTATCTCTTTTGGCGAAAAGGCTCCTCCTGAACATCTCGGGCATGCGCAGAAGGATCGCTCAAGAGCCTCCCAGGATACGTGACGTAGATATCCCGGGAGGTTCTGTGCTCCCATTCATTCTCGATCGCTTAGGTACTCGAGAATTAGGCGGGGGTGCTGCACCCTTTTGTTTTTTTTTAAAAAAAAGGGTGTTGCACCTAAAACAACATAATTTTTACTTTACATAAAAGAGAAAAGTGAAATTTCTGAGTTTAGGTATGCTTTAATATTGTTTGCCAAAAAGCCGCCTTTTGCCTATCTGTTCTTTATTTACCTATTTTGGGGTTATGAAAGGTTTCGGTTACCTTTTCTATTTTTAAAAAAATTGTAATTTTTATTAAGTTTTCATATAATAAACAACATAACAACACATAAAAGAGTAAGGTGCAGGTACACAACCAAGAAACATACAATAACACTAACAATATAATAACCAAGGTAGGTAGCAGGGTTCTCCCCAGGCACTTTTAACTGGGCGCACCACCCGGCACTTTTCAGCACCCACCCGGCTGTTTTTGGGTGGTTACCAAAGAGTTTGGTCACAATACAGGGGCTGCCACCCACCTAAAATTTCTTCCCACCCAGGTTAAAAAAATTTCTGGGTTGAGCACTGGGTAGGATATAAATAACTCCAACAAAATTACAGCAAAATAAAGAACTTCTGCGGAAGGCTTTTTCCATACACCACAGCATGTGCAATCTACAATTCCAGTAATATCTTGAATTAGACCAAAAATGTTTTGGTAAATCAAACAAAGAAAAGGAAAAATTAGAAGAAAAAGGGCGAAGAGAGGGGAAGAGCGTGGATACTAGAAGAATGCAGAACAAATGGTAAATATATGGCAATTAATTAGGAGGAGTTCTCGGAGTTAGGAGGGGATAATAGAAGGAGACACATTGGAAGGGGCTAGCTGAAGATTACCTATCACATGTTGAAACATATTAGTGGCTGATAACAGATATAAGTCCCATGGTGCCCAGATTGCTGTGAATTTATCATATCATAAATCCTGGCCGTAAGAAGTTCCATGAGTTGGACTTCTTTGATTCTAGCATATAGATCCAATAAGCCAGGGGTGAGGTAGATTTCCATTGTCTAGCGATAAAGCACCTGGCTGCGGTGAGTATATGATATGTCAATTTCCTATTCAGTTTAGTGAGAGTGGAAATAGGAAGACTTAGCAGAAGAGTAACTACATCAAGCGATACATGTAAGCGGTACTTAGAGAATCTCTGAGAGTTGATTTTTGCCCAATAGGGACATATGAGCAAACAGGACCAGAAAATAAGATAAATACCAATTTCCATAGCACATCTCCAACATATATTGCTTGTAGTAGGAAAAATCACATGCAGTTTATTTGGAGTATAATACCACCTCATAAGTACAAAAAAAAAAGTATATTGAAAATGCCTTGATCATGTTGGTAATTGCACCCGATGCATTTCGCCTAAGCGAAAAGCATTTTCAATATATGGCATCAATATTGTATATATGTTGTGTTGAGTTGGAATATGTCTAAGGCCAATTTAAGAGTTTGTGGACCCTCAAAAAAAGTCTTGATGGTCCAATATCAAACCAGTTAAGGATATAGTATTATACCTTGACACTGTGCGAATCACTTTCTGTATCTAATGTATACTTATGTATGATCAAATTGTTTTGTATGACAAATGTAATGTAATTTGTCTATGAGATCTGTGAACTGATGTACAATTACGGTAATTGATATACTAAATATAGGTTTTCTGTTTTTGTGCAAAATCCCTGCTCTCTTTTCTTTCACTTTTATTGATTTGTTCTAAAATGGAACTTTTAATTGATGCAATACAACCAACAAAAATGACAGTGGTAAAACGCGCCAGTTCTGCATAGGCAGACAGAGCTTATGGAGGATAATTAGCCGCATACAAAGTATTATATGACGCAGTAAGAAATGACCAAATATTTACCATGGTCCTGTCGCAGTGATATGGGTATAGCGCCTGAAGTTGCTGCCGGAGAGATGGCAGGAAATTTATAAAGAGAGCTTCCGTTTTAGACCGGATAGGGAGCCAAACTCATCTGTTACCTTTTCTAATGGTGATAGCTTTACCACCACGGATCCCTATTGTAGCCAATGGTGTTCTCTGTCTAAACATGATGAATAGATCTGCTCAACCTGATCACTTCTTTATAAATATGCTGATTGGACAATACAAATGAAAAAATTTGTGTTTAATTTTATTTAGCAAATCACTACTTTTTAAGACTGGAAGTGTAATTGTACAACAATACAGGAAACTTCTACTTCTGATAAAACTCAGATTTATCTTTCACCTCCCAGGCTGCCCTTGAATGTGCTGGACACCTGCGTGGTGCCAAGGTACACACTGCCATGGCAGGGAACAGTACAGGACAGGTCAGGTCATTAATCCTCGCCCACAACCCCAAAAATTTACCTTTGTCATGCAGCTCTTGTAATGATGAGGCGGCCACCCCGTGCCTCTCCTTGTTACCCCTCACACTCAAAACACAGCGCTTCATAGTCTCCGGTGCTGGAAAGAATCTGATCACGTGTAAGACAAGCCTCCGGACGCCGCTTCCGCATTCTCGGATCGGAGAGCATGCCGGGAATTGTAGTGCATGTTCCAATGAACCCTTTAGCTGCTGGAAGAAAGTTTACAGAAAGTCATTACTGTGTAGAGATATCCTGATATAATACAAAGGAATTTGGTGTATATGTAATATATCATCATACAGGAGAATATGGTGTATATATATATATGATCATACAGGGGAATATGGTGTATATATATTATATGATCATACAGGAGAATATAGTGTATATGTAATAAATGATGATACAGGAGAATATGGTGTATTTTTATACTGGAGAATATGGTGCTTATGGTAATCCACTGGAACCTTAGAGAACTGTCAGGATCCTTCTGCCCTGATCACCTAGCTTTCTTGTACATGACCCCTCATCACCCCTCTATAGGCACAATGCTTTGCTAGTCCCGGACCTCCAGGGAAATTTGCTAGCACCCAGGCACAGGGAAGAGTCACGTGATAAACGGTGACAGCTCTAGACACGTGATTCACAAGCCTTGCAGGGGTCACAGTCCGGCGCTCGGCTCTCCGCGCTTCTGCCTGGCTGATGTTGTGCGCTCGGCGGTCGATCAGTGAGGTCTGGGAAAATGGCCTCCTCGGATCGGGTTGAGCCGCCTGTCCAGGTGAGTGCGGGGAGGGCGCTGGGCAACCGCCACACAGCGGGGAGGGCGGTACGTGTGACCCTGATATGTGCCTCATACCTCCCCCATTATCTGCACCTAACTGCTTAATGTACGGAAGGAGGGCACCTGACACCCGCCCCCTACCATGTGTACCTCATACCTCCCCCATCATCTGCACCTGACTGCCCTATATACAGGAAGGGGGCAACAGACAGACCCCAACTCAACCACAAGTACCTCATACTCCCTATATCTGCACCTGACACCCCCTCTGCCATGTGTACCCCATACCTGCCTGTCACCTGCCTATATGCCTCATACCTCTTCCAATATCTGCACCTGGGGCACCACACACCTTGTCATGGCTGCCCCTCTGCTTTATAGCTCCTCTCTAATACTGGGCCCATTTACACAGTGCCTCCCCCTCACTACTGTGCAGCCTCTCTTAGTGCCTCATACCTTCCGCTCATTCCTTTACAGCTTCACTCAGTGCCTCATACCTCTCCCTCACTACTGTACAGTTTCACTCAGTGCCTCATACCTCTATCTTAGTACTGTACAGTTTCATTCAGTGACTTATACCTTTCCCTTAGTACTGTGCACCTTCACTCAGTGCCTCATACCTCCCCCTCAGTACTGTGCAGCTTCACTCAGTGCCTCATACCTCT